>NC_137025.1:2245000-2270000 GCF_032717465.1 Coenobita brevimanus | reverse complement strand
GTCCCTGGTAGTCAGTTTTTTGTGGTGGGTTAGGCTATTATTGGATGTTTTTGGTGGTTTTTGCCTTTATTTTTTGCTGTGGCTATTTCTGGCTCCCTCCCACTCCCGTGTATATAAATAGCTGGTGAGGGTGATGTTCAGTGTGATGCTGGTGGTGGTGGTGATCGTGGTGATGATGATGAGGAGGGTATGTTCAGTGTGATGCTGGTGGTGGTGGTGATCGTGGTGATGATGATGAGGAGGAGGGGGTGGAGGAAGATCAGGGTGATTATGATGATGGTGAAGGAAAATAAGGATGATGGTGATGGTGAAGGGAAGGAGGTGCAGGTAAAGGTGAGGATATATGTGTATGTGTGTGTGTGTGTGTGTGTGTGTGTGTGTGTGTGTATAAAATGTATTAAGCATAGGTGCCTGACCCGTCTGTCCACACACTCAACCATTTCGTTTCTGTCGTGCTCTTTAATGCAAAAGTTTGGTATGCTTAGCCTTTGACGTTGGGTACACACACACACACACACACACACACACACACACACACACACACACACGAGACCAGTGATATACGTAACGATCAATACAGTTCGTGATGTTCCAAAAAGATTAATCTGTTATCGCCTTGGTGTGCGAATGATAACGGTACCAACCCTATATACACACTTTTCACCTATTGATCCACAGTTTTTCATTAATTTTTACTTTATTTCGTGTACCTTAGTGGCTGAAAAAGATAACGCTGCTGCTCTGTATCCTTTCCATAGCCCTTCTTTGTGACTAGCATTTTATCTTAGTGTTGACTGTTCAAGCTGTGCGTTGAAGGTGGAGGGATGGTAATTTTAGGCTAGGTGAAAAGAGTGTGGGCAGTGGGAAAAAAGCACGCGCACACACACACACGGGAAACACTTGAAACATTCCATCTTGGTCTTTAACCGCGTCATCGAAATAAAATGATGATAGTAATAGTAGTAAAAATAATGGTGATGATGATAGTAGTTCTAGTAGCGTAGTAGCAGTAATATTGATGGTAATGATACGAGTAGTAGTAGTTGTTGTTATAGCAGCAGTTGTAGTTGTCGTAGTAAATAATAATAATAATAATAATAATCTACCTATCTATAGCCAGACGCCATAAACCCGTAAGGGGTGGCCGTTTCTTTGAGTTAGTTTTTTACGGGGAGGGGCACTAACCTTCCGCCAACCCATAGTTGACACGTAGGGAGCACGTATGGTTGGTTATATGGTTACCACCTAGCGTTGTAAAAGATTTCCCGGCTTACAGGGAACCATTAGGCGTGATACCCAATGGAAAACCACTTGAAGGGGAAAGAATAATAATAAAAAGTGACAAGGAAGATGGGAGAAATAGGAGATGGGGGGGGGAGACAAAAGAATGATAAAGGTGAAGGAAGAAGTAAGCAGCACTACATCAGGTGAGTGGATAATGTTCGCCGCCACCTACCATCATGAATAATAATAATAATAATGATAATAATAATATCCTATTGCTTCTCAATACCACAACGTCCTCCAAAGGCGATTTTATTCATCTTAGGAGACATTTGAAGAAGCCTAGAGGGGTTAGATTTCCCACTTAGCCCCTTCACTACGAGGGGTTTTGCCTAAGGTCCCCATTCTCCCCAGCATCTCTTCCTTAGCGATTTATTTTGGGGGATACGGCTGGTTTATATCAATTTGTGTTACGTTTATGCTGAGTATAGTGGGATTTCAGTGACTTCTGTGACGGAATAGGATGGTAAAGAGTGCTAAGTAAAATAAATCGCTTAGGAAGAGGTGTTAGGGAGCTTCCTTAACCTGAAGTATTACGAATGGAATTTAAAAAAAAAAAAAAGACACCTTAAAGAAAAGTGTTCGTTTCTGTCTTTAACCCTTTCAAATTTCCTCTCTCTCTCTCTCTCTCTCTCTCTCTCTCTCTCTCTCTCTCTCTCTCTCTCTCTCCCGAGGTAGCGAGAATGAAGTGCTTTAATCGTCAGCTTTTTGGAGCGATTATCTGATTTTTTTTAATACTCTCTAATGTGTGTGTGTGTGTGTGTGTCGGAGAGAGAGAGAGAGAGAGAACTATTTCATGTGACGGGAAATGAGACCTAACTTTTAACCCGGTTTCTCTCTCTCTCTCTCTCTCTCTCTCTCTCTCAAGTACACCTAATGGACCGGAAATCCGCCTAAGGTAACCCGGTAATGACATGCGATTTTCTTTTTTCTTTTTTGACATGACATTTTGGGATTTTAAAAACGAATATTAATTTTATAAGAATTTGATTTTGGGGGAGGAATTACCTTTATTTATTTATTTTATTTTATTTTATGTGGTGCGTTTGGGTTAACTTGGTGCTAATTGTAATCTTGGTAGTGGGTGCGAATAGGAGGTTTGGGGAAGCGTGCGAATAACGATAAGAATGGGTAGGGACGGTGGATTTCAGCCCCTTCACTACGATGATGTGTTTCAGTTTATGCTATTACTGGACGATGTTATTATTATTATTATTATTTTTATTATTATTATTTGTTATTATTATTATTATTATTATTATTGATATCTGATTATTATTATTATTATTATTATTTATTAAGGTGGAGGGATTTCTTTTAGTGATAGGGTTGATGCAGTGTATCTGTTGACTAAAATTACTAGGCAGTACAAGAAAGTGTGTGAGAGAGAGAGAGAGAGAGAGAGAGAGAGAGAGAGAGAGAGAGAGAGCCAGTCCTGTTTTACTATATTGTAGCGAATCCTTAGTAGGCCATGCGAACCATATTCTATTTTATTGTATTTTTATTTTTACTAAAGAGGAACGGACGAAGGGGAAAAAGTTCATATTTTTTTTTTAGAACAGATGAAGGAAAAACAAAAAATCCATAACATTTTTTTTTTTTTACAGAAGATAAATAATGGAAGGAAAAACAAATAAAAACAACAGAGGAAGATAAAAACATAAAACAACAGAGGAAGATAAAAACAAACAAAAACACCCATATAGTTGTGTTTGAAGCAGCACTGGCCGAGTTGAAGGCGCGCCGGAACAGACACCCTCGCCGAACTTAACATTCCCGTGTTTTTTGGACATCACGGTGGCCGAAATCGCATTACCCGAACCTGTTATGATTATTAGTACGTGTGATAGTCTAAAACCGCCCGAAATGGACACGAGCCGGATGTTACTGCCTCGGCGAACATGATATACTGGAGTTTTGATCTTGTAGGGGCCGAAACTGTTACACCCGAACCTTCCAAAATTGTATGTAAATTTTTGAACGTGTGTGACCTGTTTCCGTCATGTTTCTCTCTCTCTTTCTCTCAGGAGCGCGGTAGCTCGGTGGTAGGGTGTCGGGCTCGTAATCGTGAGGTTGCGGGTTCGCGCCCCGCCCGTTGGCTGCCGTGCTGGGAGGGGTAGCGCTCTCCTGTAACCCTAGCAGGGCTATATGATCTGATGAGGTCCAGCTCGGGGATTAATCCCTTTAAATAATTCTCTCTCTCTCTCTGGACCCTACCCCCCCGTCTTTGAGTGGAAAAGAGGACGAGATGATGATGGTGGTGGTGGTGATGGTGAGGGTGGTAGTGATGGTGGCGGTGATGATGGTGGTGATGATGATGGTGGAGTGGTGGTGGTGGTGATGAAGGTGGTAGTGGTTGTGATGATGATGGTGGTGAAGGTGGTGGTGGTTGTGATGATGATAGTGATGATGATGGTAGTGGTGTTGGTGATAATGATTCTGATGATGGCAGCGGAAACCTGTAAACGAGCCGTGTATAATTATTTGAATATTTGAACCGCTAAATCTACGGAAGTGAAAGCTAACCGATTTTAACCGTCTTTCATAACGTCTATCTATCAACCTATCTGTCTATTTATCCATCTGTGCATCTATCTATCTATCCCCGAACGTAACATTGTATTTCTCTCTCTCTCTCTCTCTCTCTCTCTCTCTCTCTCTCCTGACCAAGTGGGAGACTAAATTAAAAAAAAACTTCTAAGATTTCTATAATATTTGAAATTTTGAATGTGACTAACCGACTTTAACCGTCTCGCCGAACGTAACATTCTGATATTTCCTGACGCTGGTAGCCGAGATCTCTCCTGGCCGAACCCGTACGTCTTGTTACTGTCAGCCAAGGATGGGTTTGTAAAAATCGGATGTCAGAAAAGTGAATCTCTCTCTCTCTCCCTCTCTCTCTCTCTCTCTCTCTCTCTCTCTCTCTCTCTCTCGTAGTGGCGTGAGATGTTACCTCCATATCTCTCTCTCTCTCTCTCTCTCTCTGAAGTAGTGGCGTGAGATGTTACCTCCTCTCTCTCTCTCTCTCTCTCTCTCTCTCTCTCTCTCTCTCTCTCTCTCTCTCTCTCTCTCTCTCTCTCTCTCAAGTAGTGGCGTGAGATGTTACCTCCTCTCTCTCTCTCTCTCTCTCTCTTTCTCTCAAGTAGTGGCGTGAAATGTTTTCTCTCTCTCTCTCTCTCTCTCTCTCTCTCTCTCTCTCTCTCTCTCTCTCTCTCTCTCTCTCTCTCTCTCTCTCTCTTTCTCTCAAGTAGTGGCGTGAAATGTTTTCTCTCTCTCTCTCTCTCTCTCTCTCTCTCAAGTAGTGGCGTGAGATGTTACCTCCTCTCTCTCTCTCTCTCTCTCTCTCTCTCTCTCTCTCTCTTTCTCTCTCTCTCTCTCTCTCTCTCTCTCTCTCTCTCTCTCTCTCTCATTACCTAAACACACTCCCTTGGTCCCCCATATAAACATTCATAAGCCTCCCTGACTAGCGCACGAGCCGAGGGTAAATAAAAGGGCATTTGAATCCACTGGAGCGATCGTCATTTGTTCATCCTCTTTTCCCGCCTGTTTTTCTGTTTTTTCTTGGATTTTTTTGACTTTCTGGAGGCCCTGTTTTGATCTTGCCATTGTTTTTGTTGTTTTGAGAGGCTTTAGTTTCTTGTTTAGGGTGTTTTGGGGGAAACTTGTGAGGTTTGTGGTTAAATAAGGGTGGTGTTGGAAGCCGTTGGTGCGATTGTATTTTGTTTTCCCTCTTTCCCCGCCTGTTTTTTTCGTGTGTGTGTGTGTGTGTGTGTGTGTGTGTGTGTGTGTGTGTGTGTGTGTGACTCTGGAGGCTGTCTTGCGTTCCTGACTTTTTTTTTTTTTTTTTTAAGGGTTTGTTGCTTCTTCACGTCATTTTAGTAGCTAGTTAGAGATGCTTTATGGACAATTAGAGCATTAGCCTAGTCATTTATTTTTCCTTTTTCCCGCTTTTATGTGTGTGTGTGTGTGTGTGTGTGTGTGAGAGAGAGAGAGAGAGTTTTTGTCGCACTCTGGGGACTTTCTTTTGATCTAACCATTGCCTTTTGTTGTGTAGAGAGAGTCCTTTTTATGTTATGGGGGTAATTAGACGGGCTTCTGGTGTAATATCGAGGTATTTGAATCCTCTGGAGCCATAGTCATTTGTATTCTTCTTCCGCCTTTGTGTGTGTGTGTGTGTGTGTGTGTGTGGAATTTTGTAACTTTGAAGCTTATTATGTTGCTGTTGTTGCTTTTTTTGTTGCTTAGGAAGAGTTGTTTGTTTTTTATGTTCTCTAGACGATGGTATTTGAGACAACTGATGCTATATTTTCCTCTTCCCGCCAATTTTCGTGTTACTGTGGAATTTTGTCACTTTTTGAGACTTTCGTTATTGCCATAGTTTTTTGCTATTGCATGAAGCCGAATTTGTTTTTGTTTTCGATGTAATTTGAAAGTTTTCGGGCTGAAGAGTGGCATTTGAATCCACTAAGGGTGATCGTCATTTGTCTTCCCTCTGCCCGCTAGTGTCTTTTTTCGTGTTTTTGTGAATTAGTGTCACTTTTAAGGCTTAGTTTTGTTTTTGCCATTGCTTTTGTTGGTTTGAAAGGAATAGTTTTTAGTTTACGCTGTTCTTCGGGCTAAAAATATGGTCTTCTGTTGTACATAGGAGTGGTATTTGAATCCACTGGAGCGATCGTCATTTGTTTTTCATTTTTCCCGCCATTCTTACGTGTTATTGTGGGTGTGGTGACTTTTCTGAGGCTTTGTTTTGTTCTTGCTGTTGTGTTTGTCGTTTTGGATGCTTCGGTTTGGTGTTTATGTTGTTCTGTGGGCAATAAAGGGGTAGTCTGTGGTTAATAATCAGGGGTATTGGATTCTGCTGGTGCGATGGTCGTTTATTTTCCATGTTGGCGCCATTTTGATTGTGTGTGTGTGTGTGTGTGTGTGTGTGTGTGTGTGTGTGATGAGTGAGGGAGAGGAAATGAGAACTGACTTTTGCCTCTAGCTCTCACACAATCTCTCTCTCTCTCTCTCTCTCTCTCTCTCTCTCTCTCTCTCTCTCTCTCTCTCTCTCTCAAGAAGAAACGTACGAAGGAAGGCAAGTGGGGGTTAAGAATTGAGAGAGAGAGAGAAACAAGTGAATGAAGCATTAGAGAGAAAGAGAAAGAGAGAGAGAGAGAGAAGTGAATCAAGCATTAGAGAGAGAAGTGAATCAAGCATAAATATTTAGTAAAATTGAATCACATTCCGTAGAGGCGAAAACGTAGCGTGATTCATGGCAATATAGTACCATACGTAATGACTAAAGGTTGTGGTAGGTTGGGACACACCATCCACTCACTTGATGTAGCGTTACTGGTGTGATTCTAATCCATAGTAATTTTTAGCAAGTAATGACTGAAGGTTGTGATGGGTAGGGGCTGTAACCATCCCCTCACTTGATGTAGTACTGCGTTCATGTGACCTAGTTTAATCACTTGACCAAATTCCGTAACATAAATCTAACCCCACCTAACCTTACCTTACCTTACCTTCTCTTACCTTACCTTACCTTACCTTACCCTACCTTACCTTACCTTACTTACCTTACCTTACCCTACCTTACCTTACCTTACCCTACCCTACCTTACCTTACCTTACCCTACCCTACCTTACCTTACCTTACCTTACCTTACTCTGCCTTACCTTACCTTACCCTACCCTACCTTACCTTACCTTACCCTACCTTACCCTACCCTACCTTACCTTACCCTACCCTACCTTACCTTACCCTACCCTACCTTACCCTACCCTACCTTACCTTACCCTACCTTACCTTACCCTACCTTACCTTACCCTTCCTTACCTTACCCTACCTTACCCTACCTTACCTTACCCTACCTTACCTTACCTTACCCTACCCTACCTTACCTTACCTTACCCTACCCTACCTTACCTTACCTTACCTTACCTTCCCTTACCTTACCATACCCTACCTTACCTTACATTACCTTACCTTACCTTACCTTACCTTATCTTCCCTAACCAAACTTAACCATACCTAACCTAACTATCCAGCCCCAACTAACCTACTTAAACCTCATTAATCCCTGTCATCTCAGTCATTAGCCCGTTAATCAACCCCATTCAATCACGGTGTTAATATAATTCCAAATTAACCTAATTTAGCAGGTTAATTAATTCCCTCTCCCAGACTGACCTAACCTGACCTGATTTCCAAGGGGCTAGTGATTGACTGGTAATGGAGTAGTAGTAGTGGTAGTAGTAGTAGTAGTAATGGTGGTAGTGATAGTAGAAGTTGTAGTATAGCCTCTTTGATTGACCTGTGCACCGGAGATGTATGGGGCGAGTAGGGTGTGTTTGAGTCGCGGCTGCCGTTTTTTTTTTTTTTTTTTTTATGCGAGGAAGAAGGAACCAAAGGCCGCGAGCCGATGATGTAAACCTGCAGCCCTTCGTATTTTAACACATAGCTGTATATTTATGTTTGTAAATTGCTTGCATTATAACCAGCCAGTTTAAATGTGGACTAATTTCCGAAGGTAAAGAGGTCAAAATCAGCGTTAAAAGTTGGCCGTTATCGAAGTAAATGAAAGTTGATTATAAAGTTGCGTAAGACGATGAGTGACGTTTGATGTAAATTATCCACCCACGATGTACACCCACGTCCGCATGTTTGCACTATAATACATACCTGCATTTACATCAGTGACATCATCGGCGACCAGTCAGCAGCCGCGAATCAAACACACCCTACTCCCCTCATACATAGCAGCTGCACAGGTCAATCAAAGAGGGTATTGTAGTGCTTGTAGTAGTAGTAGTAGTGGTGGTGGTGGTGGGAGTAGTTGTGTGTGTGTGTGTGTGTGTGTGTGTGTGTGTGTGTGTGTGTGTGTGTGTGTGTGTGTGTGTGTGTTTTACCTAGCATGTATAAGCCATAACACACATCATCGCAGGCTGGGTGTACTAATAAAACGATTTGCATTCCTGAGGGTTATAAAAGAATTCCGTATGGCATGTTACGATGTGGGAGTGGTGTTGGTTTTGTGAGCTGTAGCACTGTAAAATTGAGAGAGAGAGAGAGAGAGAGAGAGAGAATGTGTGTGTGTGTGTCTGTGTATGTTCAGATATTTAAGTGTGCATCTGTTCAGTAAGTTGTGTGAGTGTGTGTGTGTCTGTGTGTTCCGAGAGGCTTGATCTTCCTCTTATTTCACCATCAACATGACATCAGTACAATCAGTTCACTACCACAACCACCACCATCACCATTACCACCACCACACATCATCATTACCACCACCACACATCATCATTACCACCACCACCACACATCATCATTACCACCACCACCACACATCATCATTACCACCACCACCACCACACATCATCATCATCATCATTACCACCACCACCACACATCATCATCACCACCACCACCACCACCACCACACATCATCACCACCACCACACACACCACCACCATCACCTTCCCTTGATTCTAAGTATATGAGTAGAATCCAAAAACACGAAATGAAAAACACAATAATATAAAAATCTGTCAGAATCTATCGTCTCTGCCAAATAGATAATTACCCAAACACTCCATAGATAGATGCAATTTGAAGCCTTATTGATGATGCGGTTTTCAATAGATATAATTCTGTGTGTGTGTGTGTGTGTTTGTGTGTGTGTTGCTTCTGTGTTTTGTAAGATATTGTGTGTGTGTGTGTGTGTGTGTGTGTGTGTGTGTGTGTGTGTGTGTGTGTGTGTGCTCTTTTCTAATTGCGTGTGCGTGTATGTGTAAATATTTAATTGTGTATGTGTGTACCTTTGTGTATGGTTTAATTGCGTGTGCGTGTGTACGTTAATGAGTCTACTGTATATTGAACATATGGTTGATGAAATATACTGTGTAATCAATGTGAAAACAAGTGTGTGTGTGTGTGTGTGTGTGTGTGTGTGTGTGTGTGAGAGAGAGAGAGAGAGAGAGAGAGCTGTTTTAGTGTAATTTTTTTCTGTGTGTGTGTGTGTGTGTGTGTGTGTGTGTGTGAGAGAGAGAGAGAGAGAGAGAGAGAGAGAGAGAGATACTGTGTGAGAGGAGGAAATGAGAACTGACTCTTGCCTTTCACACATGCAATATCTCTCTCTCTCTCTCTCTCTCTCTCTCTCTCTCTCTCTCTCTCTCTCTCTCTCTCTCTCTCTCTCTCTCTCTCTCACAAAAACACACACACACACACACACACACACACACACACACACACACACACACACACACACACACACACACACACACACACACACACACCAGATAATTACTAACGCTCCACTACAGGCTTTCCTAGATCAATTAACCTCACACCCATGTTTCTCTGTATTCCGTAACGCCTTCCAGTGAGTGAATTATCCTTGTGTATTCGTGCTTCCTCTTCTGTACTTATTTAGCTCCTTCTTGTCCTGGTCTCTTCTTCTCTCTCTCCTCTCTTCCTCCTCCTCCTCCTCTCATTCTTCCTCCTCTTTGCCCTCCTCTCTCTTCCTCATCTCTCACTCCTCTTCCTCCTCCTCCTCCTCTTTTTCCTCCAATCCCTCCCTCGTCTCTACTAAACATCCTCCATATCTACCCCTTCACAGATGCATTGGAATCCACACTTAAGTGATTTGGTCCCGTGTTTTATTATTATTATTATTATCGTAGTCGTCTTCGTCATTATTATTATTATTATTATTATTATTATTATTCCTATCATTATCATCATCGTCGTAGTCGTCTTCGTCATCATTATTATTATTATGTTGTTGTTGTTATTGATTGATTGATTTTCTTTAATTGCAGGTGAGTTGTGGATGCTGAAAGTTAAAGGTGGACAGGTAAGCCTCACCCCACCTCTCTCTCTCTCTCTCTCTCTCTCTCTCTCAACCTATACTTGCCACCCTTCCCCTGCCTGCCTCATCCCTGCTGCCTTTCCTCCCCTGCCTCTCCCTCCCCAGCCTCACCCTGCTTGTCTGCCTGTCGTATGAACATGTATGGATGGCTGCTTCTGTGTGTGTGTGTGTATGCTCTTGCATATGCGTGTGTTTGTGTGCGTGTGTTTGTGGGTTTGTGTATATGTTTGTATGTGTGACTGTGTGTGTGTGTGTGTGTGTGTGTGTGTGTGTGTGTGTGTAGTGTGTGTGTATAATGCTTTTATGTAAATTTGTGTGTATGTACGCATGCATGAAATGCTGTTATGCAGATTGTGTATGTGTGTGTGTGTGTGTGCGCGCGAAATGCTCTTGTATGTGTGTGCGTTAGTGTAGGTTTATGTTTCTGTGTGTATCTTTACGTACACGGACAGTGCCGGATATTCATGTATGTATATTTTTAGTTCACACATGTGTCTGCGTGTTTATGAACACGTCACCAGCATACGTACACGAAGACGCCATTTTCTAATACGCACACATGTACACAGTGTATATTAATGCATTCGTGGAAAAACACACGTGCTAACAAGGTCACACACACACACACACACACACACACACACACACACACACACACACTCTCTCTCTCTCTCTCTCTCTCTCTCTCTCTCTCTCTCTCTCTCTCTCTCAATAAAGCCAGTTTTCGTGACAATATTGAATGTTATGTTACCAGGAAGTTTATATTTACGGAGAGAGAGAGAGAGAGAGAGAGAGAGAGAACATGGATATGCGATTGTTTTGTGTATATATAAATGTGTGTGTGTGTGTGTGTGTGTGTGTGTGTGTGTGTGTGAAGGAGATGAAGTTTGTGCGCATTTATGTACGCAAGTGTGTATATGATTGCGTGCGTGTGTGTGTAAGTGCAGGAGGCAAAATATGTGTGTTTATGTGCAAATGTTTGGGCGTACATGTGTATATTAAGTGTAGCTACGAGGTATGGTGTGCGTGTGTGTGTGTGCGTATGTATAGATGTACACATGTATAAAGTGTAGGTACGAGGTATAGTGTGTGTGTGTTTTTATGTGCGTATGTATAGATGTACATGTGTGTATAAAGTGGAGCTACGAGGTATATAGTGTGCATGATTATTTATGTGTGTGTATGTATGTATGTGTGTATGTATGGTATGTGTGCTTAACTAATTACCCGTGTTTGTTTGTTTGTTGTCCTGCTGCTGCTATTATGTCACACGTGTTTGTTTGTGTTTTACTGCCCGTTTGGATTTCAGGCCTGGCATTTTCGGGTGTTTTGTTGGTGTTTTTCTGTGTTTCTGTGATTTGTTTATTTTTTTCCGGCGTTTTATGTGTTTTCCCGTGTTTTGTTGGTGTTTTATGTGCTGTGTTTTTCTGTGTTGTGCGTTTCTGTTTTTTTGTTAGTGTTTCTCCGTGTTTTATTTATGTTTTGTGTTTTTCCATTTGTTGGTATTTTTTGGTTTTATGTATTTTCCGTGTTTTATTAGTGTCTGTGTTTTGTTTGTGTTTTTCGGCGTATTTTGTACGTTATGTGTTTTATTAGTGTTTTTCCGTATTTTGATAGTGTTTGGTGTTTTATTGTTTTTCTGTTTTATTAGTGCTTTTCGGTGTTTTATGTAGTTTTTCGTATTGTGTTAGTGTGTTTATGTATGTTTTCATGTGTTAGCGTTTTTGGTGTTTTATGTATGCTTTACGGTGTTTTGTTGGTGTTTTTCGGTGTTTTGTTTCGGTGTTTTGTTGGTGTTTTTCGGTGTTTTATGTTTGTTTCCGTGTTTTGTTTGTGATTTTCGGAACTTTGTGTTTTTTTGTGTTTTATGTATGTTTTCAGTGTTTCATGTGTTTTTATGTTTTTCCGTGTTTTGTTTTTTCGGTGCTTGTGTGTGCTTTCTCCCTCTCGTGTTGATTTCTTTGCCTGTTTGTTTTTATTTGACTGTTTTAATTTGCCTTGTTCGTTTGTGTTTGTCTTCAGTAATGCATGTTTCTTTGGTTCTGTTCTGTTTGTGTTTGTATTTGTAAGCTGTTTGTTTCCTCCGTGTTTTTTTTTTAATAGTTCCCGTCCTTGCGTGTTTTATTCTGATATTTTCTCGTGTTTGCATTTCGTTTCCCCTTACCAGTATGTGTGTGGGGGTGGGGGTGGGGGTGGGGGTGTTTGTTAGTGTGTTTGGGTGTGGGGTGGGTGAGTGTATGTGTGTGTGTGTGGGGGGGTCGTTGGGTGTTTGTATGTGTGTGGGGGGTGAGCATATGGTCGGGCGTGTGTGTGTGTGTGTGTGTGTGTGTGTGTGTGTGTGTGTGTGTGTGTGTGTGTGTGTGTGTGCTTACCTATATGTCTATCTTTCTCTCTTGTCTGTATATACTGTGTGTGTGTGTGTGTGTGTGTGTGTGTGTGTGTGCTTACCTATATGTCTATCTTTCTCTCTTGTCTGTATATACTGTGTGTGTGTGTGTGTGTGTGTGTGTGTGTGTGTGTGTGTGTGTGTGTGTGTGTGAGGGAGAGAGAGTTTTGTCATGTAACCTGTTGGCTTCTTCCTCATGTGTGGTGTCTTTCTGTTTATTAATTTCGTCTTTATTTTCATTTTTTATCGTTTTATTTAAATTTCAGTTATGTATATTCATTATTTATTTATTTATTTATTTACTGACTTGATTATTTATTTTTATTTATTTTTTATTGAATGTATTTATTTTTATCACTTTTATTCATTTTATTTGTATTATTTTTTATTTATATATTTATGGTGTTTTATTTACCTTATTTCCCTGCCTTACTGTCTAGTCTGTTTTTTCCCTAATCACTCGTTTTTATTTTTGTCTTTCATCTTCCTTCCGTGTTTTATTTCCATTCTTTTCGCCTGTTTGCTTCTCGTTTCGCCTTCTGTGTGCTTTTTTCGTATGTTTTTTTTTTTCTCCTCTGTTCGCTTCCTCCCCCGCCTGTGTATTTCTTTTTTGTGTTTTTTCTTGCTTGTTTTCTTGTCGGCAAACACTCAGAACCCGGCCGACCTTTCCCTCGTGTGTGTGTGTGTGTGTGTGTGTGTGTGTGTTTTAATGCGAGGAAGAAGGAACCAAAGGCCATGGTCCGCAGTAACAGTTCCCTTCAAGAGAAAAACAAAATACAAGAGAGAGCCAAATTCATGATCCGATCATTTTGAGATGCCTGGACACACTGCGTTTGAAAGACTGGAGATCATAGGCAGCAGGAAATACAGTTAGAGGGAGACAGTTCCAGAGCTGACCTGTTGCATAAATGAAAGACTGGGAGTAACGGTTAACTCTTGCATTAGAGAGTTGGACAGAAAAGGGATGAGAGTTTGCTGCCAGACGGGTGCTATGCGCCCGTCGTAGAGGTGGAGGAATGCAAGCAGACAGTTCAGCAGAGCAGTGACCATTAAAGTAGCGATAGAAAAGAGATAAAGATGCAACAGTGCGGCGAAGAGACAGAGCTTGAAGGGAGTCAGTAAGAGGAGGAGAGTTAATGAGACGAAAGAGAAGGGGGGTGGAAAGAATGGTGTATAATTTCGTTTGGGTGTTTATGTGTGTGTGTGTGTGTGTGTGTGTGTGTGTGTGATAGATAGACGGACATAGACAGATAGACACAGACAGACAGATAACAATACATCACTCCCTCAATGCTACCTCACAACCATCTCTAAATTCCCCAAACCACTGTTGACAATATTTAGCCATAAAATTGGTCCAGTTCCCTCAGGTGATAGCAGACCTACTTAGCAAATACCTTCATAAAATCACAGGTAAAGTAGAATTAATTAAGGTGTGAAGGTTTGAGAGCAGGTAAAAAAAAAATCGTGTAGAGGTAGAGAGAGTGAGTTTAGGCTCTCGTAGTGAAGGGGTTGGCGCAGGTAAGAGTCTGAGGCACACCTGAGCATCAAGGTTAATTAATGGGTCGTTCTGGGGGGTTATTAGGCTGCGCTCCCTCCAGACCTTCCTCCCTATATCGGTTTGTCTGTCTGTCTGTCTGTCTGTCTCTCTCTCTCTCTCTCTCTCTCTCTCACACACACACACACACACATACGCACACACACACACGAGTTAATAGGTGAGTTGGAATATACAAACATATTAGGCGTGTGCACATGACCATTGTTTGCTTTACGCACATAGATTCATACATACATACCCAGTACATACATACATACATACATATAATCGTAAACACATACATACATATCCATACATCGGTGTCAGCAAAACGCACACATACATACATACATAAATACTCGTACATACACACATGCATGCATTTGTCTGTACAGCGATATTAAAACACACACACACACACACACACACACACACACACACACACATTTAATCAGAGGTAGTGCGTTTCCATTTTAGATTCGGAGGCATCCTTTACACCGGCCTCGTCCGTCACTCACTCCTTAAGGATTTTCGGACGCGAGGTGTTTTACTCCCGCAGACTTTAGCAGAATCCCCCACATCGCAGCCCTGATGATCCCGCATCTGTTGTACTTTTTCACCTGTTCTTGGTCCGTATGCTCGTCGGTAACGGAAGCTCCCTAAGACCTTTTCCTGAGCGATTTATTCTTTCTTTATCATACTTGTTCTTAATGGCTCCTATTCTTGTCGGTTAAGGAAGCTCCCTAACTCCTTTTCCTAATCGATTTATTTTGTTTATTGTACCATACTACTACTACTACTGTTATTGTTGTTATTATTATTATTATTATTATTATTATTATTATTATTATTAATATTATTATTATTATTATCATCATCATTATCGTCGTCTTCGTCTTTATTATTATTACCGTTATTGTTATTATTATTATTAGTAGTAGTAGTTGTTGTTGTTGTTGTTGTTGTTGTAGTAGTAGTAGTAGTAATAATAATAATAATATTAGTAGTAATAGTAGTAGCATCATCGTCATCCACATCACAACAGTAACGGGTGCACCTGGAGAGGAGCGCCTTCAGGTGGTGGCACTGATGATAACCAGCCGGAGGAACTGCCCGGTTATACGAACGTCCCTCAACTCCCTCCCAATTCCCCGAAAGGACGATAGTAGACCACTGTAGACCAATTTAAGCCAGCAGTCCACCGAGAATGAAGGAATGAGGAAGAAAGAAGGAAGACGGCAGTGAGATAAGGAACAGGAGAGAAGGCATTAAGACACGGAAACACGAGTAATGAAGGAGAAGAGAAGGAAGGAAGAAAGGAGGTCACACACACACACACACACACACACACACACACACACACACACACACACACACACACACACACAGTTTTTATTATTGGGGTGAACGTCTCTCTCTCTCTCTCTCTCTCTCTCTCTCTTAATTGTCTGCCTTTTTTCACCTTCCCCTCCTTTTCTCCCCATCTTTTCATCCTTCTCTCTCTCTCTTTCTCCCTCCCTCCTCTCCCCTTCTTTTCCCTCCTCTCCTCTCCCCTCCCCTCCGTCCATCGGTATATTTCTATCCTTTCCTCCCTCTCCTCCTCCCCTCCTCCCCTCCCCTCTCCAATTCTCTTTCCTCCCCCCTCCCCCTCCCCCCTCCCTTATCTCTCCTCTCTCTCTTTTTTCCCCTCCCTGTCTGCGCCGACCCGGAAGTCCTGGGAGAGAGAGAGAGAGAGAGAGAGAGGGGGGGGGAGGGAGAGAATTTCGAAATAGTGGAGAAAGAAATGGATAAGAGAGAGAGAGAGAGAGAGCAGTTGCTACTTAACATTCCATCAAGTTGCGTCTCTCTCTCTCTCTCTCTCTCTACGCATCTTATTTGTTCTTTGTCCACCTCCGCACACACTGTTCTGTCTGTGTACGGTATATACTTGTCTGTGCATCTATCAGTCAATCTATCTGTGTGTGTGTGTCTTTGTCTATCTGTCTGTCTGTCTGTCTATCTATCTATCTATTTCTATCTGTCAGTCTGTCTCTGTTTGTCTGTCTACCCAAGTACATACAGGCTACTCTTTTGCCTACGTCTCATCTTGCCTACTTACCTGCCCACTTACCTGCCTATCTACCTACTTACCTACCTGTCTGTCTATGCACCTACTTCTTCTAACTTCATCTGCCTACCTACCTGCCTACCTGTCTTTCCATCCTTTCGTTCTACCTACCTACCCACCTACTGACCTACCTACTACCTACCTACCTGCCTACCTCACTCATTGTTTGGCTACCTCTTTCTCTATCATCTTGCCTATTTCTGTCCTGTCTAACCTACCTACCTACCTGTGTATCTGTTCACCACCCTACCTACCTACCCCACCGTCCTACCTACCTACCTGCCACCTACCTACCTACCTACGCAATTAACTCCCTACCTATCTGTTGTCTGTCTGTATGTCAGTCTATTTACCTGCTCCTTACTGCATACCTACCTCTCTGCCTGCCTCCCTTCCTTCCATCCTATCTGCCTGCCTGCCTTCTTCCCTCCTTCCTTTCGTACCTCCCTGCCTGCCTTCCTTCCTTCCTTCCTTCCATCCTTCTTTCCTTCCTTCCTTCCTGGGTACTGAATGATAAGGATGTAAGTTTATCTCTAGGAGTAGGTTATATTACTGTCTCTCTCTCTCTCTCTCTCTCTCTCTCTCAATTTTCTTCCAGCCTGATTCTCTCTCCCTTCCATCCTTCTCTCCTCTCTCTCACTCTCCTGTCTATCCTTACATATTTTCGTATTTCCTCCCACTTTCCTTCTCCCTCCCTCCCCCTCCCCTTGTTTTCCTCCCTCCCTCCCTCTCTCCCTTCGTTCTTTCGTCCTTCCTTCCTTCCTTCCCTCCCTCCTTCCTTCCTTCCTTCCTTCCTTCCTGTCATCTTAGCTTCCTCCCCCCCTTCCATCTCTCCTCTTTCCCTCCCTCCCTCCCTCTTATGTTATCTGTCTCTTCTTTAGTGGTTTACATTCCTCTCTCTCTCTCTCTCTCTCTCTCTCTCTCTCTCTCTCTCTCTCTCTCTCTCTCTCTCTCTCTCTCTCTCTCTCTCTCTCTCTTTCTCTCTCTCTCTCTCTCTCTCTCTCTCGTATTGATTCGTTCATTCATCCCCTTCCTTACCCTCCATTCATCCCAGTCCTTCCTTCCTTTCTTCCTTCCTTCCTTCCTTTTGTGCATCCATCCTTCCTTCCTTCTTTCCTTTCTTTCTTCGCTCTGTACATCTCTCCTTCCTTTCCTCCTTCCCTCCCTTCCTTCCTTCCTTCCTTCCTTCTCTTCCTTTCCTTCCTTCCTTCTGTACATCCATCCATCCTTTTCTTCCCTCCCTCTCTGCCTTCCTTCCTTCCCTCTTTACATCCATTCTTCCTCCCTCCCTCCCGTCCTCCCTCCCTTCCTTCCTTCCTTCCTTCCCTAATCTTGTAATCTTTGTACTTCTGCCATTAGCGCTGCACCATCATTACCATTAACACTGACTCCCACCCACCATTAAGGTTATGGTAGTTGTGAGGGTAGGCGTTGTGGTAGTGGTAATGGTGGTAGTTGTGGTAGGTAGGATGATGATGGTAATGGTGGTAGTTGTGGTAGGTAGGGTGATGGTGGTAATGGTGGTAGTTGTGGTAGGTAGGGTGGTGGTGGTAATGGTGGTAGTTGTGGTAGGTAGGATGGTGGTGGTAGTTGTGGTAGGTAGGGTGATGGTGGTAATGGTGGTAGTTGTGGTAGGTAGGATGATGATGGTAATGGTGGTAGTTGTGGTAGGTAGGGTGGTGGTGGTAATGGTGGTAGTTGTGGTAGGTAGGGTGGTGGTGGTAATGGTGGTAGTTGTGGTAGGTAGGATGATGATGGTAATGGTGGTAGTTGTGGTAGGTAGGATGATGATGGTAATGGTGGTAGTTGTGGTACGTAGGATGGTGATGGTAGTTGTGGTAGGTAGGATGATGATGGTAATGGTGGTAGTTGTGGTAGGCAGGATGATGGTGGTAGTTGTGGTAGGTAGGCTAGAGGTGGTAGTTCTTAAGACTTGAGCAGGTGTGTTTGTGGTTACGTTAGGGGTTATGGTAGTTTGATGGTAGTAGTTGTGGTAGGCAGGGTGGTAATGGTGGTGGTAGTTATGGTGTTCGTATTTAAATTGGCGATGATGGTAGGAATGGTGGTTGTGGTCGGTAGCATGGTAGCCTTGATGGTAGTTATGGTAGGGGTGATGGTGGTAGGTATGGTGTTGATGGGTGCAGTTAAAATGGCAGCGAATGTATAATATATGGTAGTGATGATCGTTGTACAATTTATGGTGGTATTGATGGTAGTGGTAGTGATGATGGTAATGGTAGTGGTTATGGTGATGGTAGTGGTGATGGTGATGGTAGTGGTGATGGAAATGGTGATGGTGGTGATGGTAATGGTAGTGGTGATGGTGGTAATGGTAGTGGTGATGGTAATGGTAGTGGTGATGGTAATGGTAGTGGTGATGGTGATGGTAATGGTAGTGGTGATGGTAATGGTAATGGTAGTGGTGATGGTAATGGTAGTGGTGATGGTAATGGTAGTGGTAATGGTAGTGGTTATGGTAATGGTAGTGGTAATGGTAGTGGTTATGGTAATGGTAGTGGTGATGGTAATGGTAGTGGTTATGGTAATGGTAGTGGTTATGGTAATGGTAGTGGTTATGGTAATGGTAGTGGTTATGGTAATGGTAGTGGTAATGGTAGTGGTGATGGTAATGGTAGTGGTGATGGTAATGGTAGTGGTGATGGTAATGGTAGTGGTGATGGAAATGGTAGTGGTTATGGTAATGGTAGTGGTGATGGTGATGGTGATGGTGATGGTAGTGGTGATGGTGATGGTAGTGATGATGGTAATGGTAGTGGTGATGGTGATGGTAATGGTGATGGTGGTAATGGTAGTGGTGATGGTGATGGAAATGGTGGTGGTGATGGTAATGGTAGTGGTGATGGAAATGGTAGTGGTGATGGTGATGGTAATGGTAGTGGTGATGGAAATGGTAGTGGTGATGGTGATGGTAATGGTAGTGGTTATGGTAATGAAGCAGAGGAAATTGCACCATTAAATCTCACTAAGCCTCACGCCCCGTTCCTCATTTCGCTACACCTGCATTTTACTCCACACCTGTCACCTGATTTCCACACCTGTCACACACCTGGTATATTAATTACAGGTGTCATTTTCCTCTGTATACACTTCATTATCTGCCACACTTGTTAATTACATTTCTACACCTGTCAGGTATATTTCCACACTTTTCTGTTTTATGCCACACACCTGTCATATCCACACACCTGTGTTATATCCACACTCCTGTCAGTCATATCCACACTCCTGTCAGTCATATCCACACACCTGTCAGGTATATCCACACACCTGACAGGTATATCCACGCACCTGTTTGGCATTGAAAGTTTTTATTAATTACACGTTTCACTTGCTAGTTACCTGTTTAGCTACACCTGTCTGACACACTTGTTATGCCTGGGCTAGGTCTCTCTCTCTCTCTCTCTCTCTCTCTCTCTCTCTCTCACACACACACACACACACACACACACACACACACACGTACCCCGTACGTGTCACACCTGTTTGTACACCTATCACACACACACACACACACACACACACGCAGCTGTTGCACCTCATGTAATCTTAATTATCTGTACACACACTGAGTCGAACGTCATGTGCACGCGTGGTTAGTATGTGTACATGTGTGGCGTTGTGTGTGTGTATTGATGTGTATGTGTATGTATGTCATTATGTATATATGTGTAGTGTATGTGAGTGACGTGTGTGTGTATGTATGTATGTATGTGTGTATTGTGTATAAATGTTGTGTATGTATGTGTGTATTGTGTATAAATGTTGTGTGTGTATGTATGTATAAGTGTGTGTATGTATGTATATGTGTGTTGTGTGTGTATGTGTGTTGTGTATGTGTTTCTTAAGTGTGTACATGATGACTATGTTATGTGTCCGATTTTTGTGGGTAGACCAATTAACCCATTCCCTGAGGTCCGAAATTCCACATCTTTCAGGAGATGGAGCCACACTACTTCACATGCCACCACTTGGACACTAATACCAAATCGTGCAGGCATTTTTTTTTTTTCGTGTTCATATTTATTTCCTTATTTGTAAGTTTATTCACCAGTTCATTTTTAAGTTATTGTATTTTGATAGATATATTTATTTTGAAAGATAGATAGATAGATTTACTTAGATGGATAGATAGATTTATTTTGATAGATTTATTTTGATAGATGTATTTGTTTATTTTGATAGATTGATAGATAGATTTATTTATGTATCGACCTGCTTATGTTTGTTCCTACCAGACGATTTTTTATATTCCCCCCAAAGGTAAAGTGATCCATATGTCTGGCTTAGATTTGCCTCCATTAGCCCCTTCAGTACGAGTTTTTCCCTCCCCTCCCCCCTCACCTGCTGAAGAAAATCGTCTGGTGATTGCAACGATAGAGGGGAGAAAGGCTTTGTGCGATTTAGGGGGTTGCCGTAATTCAGGTGTCCCTAATAATAATAATAATAATAATGATAATAATAATAATAATAATAATAATAGGAGGGGGAGGAGTGATGGTAGCTGTAGTAGTCATAATAATAATAATGATAATAATAATAATAATAATAATAATAGTAGTAGTAGTAGTAATAGTAGGAATGATAATAATAATTTTATAATAATATAATAATAGTAACTAATAATAATAGTAATAATAATAATAACAATAATAATAATAATAACTAATAATAATAATAATAATAATAATAATAATAATAATAATGTTCCGTACCCCTTACGTGTGATGGATCTCGCGACCTTTACATCATGCACTCCCCTGCCTTACCACTGGACAGATGCTCTATTAAGGCCACGTTTCCCCCTGCCTATGACCTCTGCTGCGTGGGTAGCTGGGAGGGGCTGGGGCGTGAGTTGTTCTTCCCCCCCTACCCTTACATGGATAGATAGATAGATAGAGTGATGGGTAGTGTGTGTGTGTGTGTGTGTGTGTGTGTGTGTGTGTGTGTGTGTGTGTGTGTGTGTGTGTGTGTGTGTGTGTGTGTGTACTGGAATATGGAGCACAGATACCGTAGAGTTTTATATTTTTAAGAGGAAAAAAACAGAGATGGTAAGTTGACCGAATTTATAGAGAGAGAGAAAGAGAGAGAGAGAGAGACGGAGAATACGAAATTTATATCTATGCCTCCAGTGACCGTATCTCTCTCTCTCTCAAAACTTTCTTCCATCCTTTCGTGTCGTTTCCTTCCTTCCCTTCCGTCTCACTCTTTCCTTTCCTCGCGTCCCCTCCTCTTCCCTCCCCTCCTCCCTCTCCCCATTTTCTTTTCTTTACTTCCCTGTCCTCCCCCCCTCCTCCCCCCACTCTACTGTATCCGCCCCAAACTTTTCTCTTCCTTCCCTCCCCTACTTTTCTTCTTCTCCCTCCCCTCCTCCTCCCTCCCTCTGTCTGTCCTCTTTCCTCTTCCTCTCTCTCCCTGCCATCTTTTTACTCCTCTCCCTTGGTCCATCCCTTTTCTCCCTCCCTGTCTCCTCCCTTTACTCTTCTTCTGCCTCCATGTCCTTCCCTCCTCCCTCCCTCCCTCCCTTTTTATCTTCTCCCTTCCTCCGTTTTCCTCTCCCTCCTTCCCCTCCCCTCCCTCAGTTATCCTCCACCATTTGTCTTGCTTAAGCAAATGGTATGTGCCTGTTTCCCTCCCTCCCCCTCCTTCCCTCCCTCCCTCCCTCCCTTCCTATCTCCCTTTCTCCCCCTCCTTCCCTCCCTCCCTCCCTATCCCCCTTTCTCCCCCTCCTTCCCTCCCTTCCTCCCTCCCTATCTCCCCTTTTCCCCCCTTCTTCCTTCCCTCCCTCCCTATCTCCCTTCCTCCCCCTTCTTCTCTCCCTCCCTCCCACGAAAGGACCAGGGAGTGTGCTGTTGTTTACTCTCCTTTTTATTCTACCCGTATCAACCTCGCCCCTCTCTCTCTCTCTCTCTCTCTCCTTATCTCCCTCCCTCTCCAATCCTTCCCTCCCTTCCTCCCTCGCTATCTCCCGCCCTTCCTTCTTCAGTATTCTCCCTCCGTCCCTCTCTCTCTCTCTCTCTCTCTCTCTCTCTCTCTCTCTCTCTCTCTCTCTCTCTCTCTCTCTCTCTCTCTCTCTCTCACACACACACACACACACACACACACACACACACCTCATTCCATCATTGGTTCATCATTCCTACTTACCTACCTACCTGCCTACCTATCCTACCTACCTACCTACCGACCTACCTACCTTTGCTCCATATCTCCATTCCTACTTACCTATTTCCATCTCTCCCCATTCCCCGTCCTACCTACATATATCCCTTTCCCTCCCTATCTCTCCCCATACCTACCTACCTACCTACCTACGTATCTGTATGTCTGTCTGTCTGTCTGCTTATATCTGTGTTTATCTATCTATCCATCTATCTAATTGTATCTTCATCTCCGTGTAACTACCTCTGTATACCGGCTTTACCTACCTACCTACCTGCCTGCTTATCTATCTACATACATACCTACCTACCTACCAGCCTACTTACCTACCTGCCTACTTACCTACCCACCTACTTACCTACCACCCTACCTACCCACCTACCTACCTACTTACCTACCTGCCTACTTACCTACCTACCTACTTACCTACCTACCTACCTACCTACCTATCTACATGGAAAACGGATCAAGCTGTCAGTAGCGATATAGTTGATGGTAATTCGATAAAGTTTGAACAAGAATAAAATAAATAAATACAAATCCGTCGTTTCGAAAAATGGGATAGATTGACATGATTGGAAAGGGTTGGATTATTATTATTATTATTATTATTATTATTATTATTGTTGTTGTTGTTGTTATTGTTATTATTATTATTATTATTACTGTTCTTATTATTATTATTGCTGTTCTTCTTCTTCTTCTTATTATTATTATTATTATTATTATTATTATTATTATTATTATTACTGTTATTATTATTATTATTATTTTTTATTATTATTATTATTTTTATTATTATTATTATTATTATTATTACTGTTCTTCTTCTTCTTACTATTATTATTATTATTATTATTATTGTTGTTATCCTTGTCTTATTATATTCGTAAAGTCTTAGTACATCCTGCGCACCCTCTCACCTAGCTAGCTAATTAGATTCTCTCTCTCTCTCTCTCTCTCTCTCTCTCTCTCTCTCTCTTTCATCCCTCCATCCTTCCCTCCTTCTATCCATCTATCCATAATCTACTCCTTCCCTTTGTCTTTCCCTTCCAGCCTTCCTTTTTCTTCCTTCTTTCCTTCCTTCCATCCATCCATCCATCCATCCTTGATCTTTTCCATCCTTTTTTCTTTCCCTTCCTTCCTTCCTTCCTTCCCTTCCATCCTTCCTTCCTTCCTTCCCTTCTCCCTTCCGTTTCTTCTTTCCTTCCTTTTTCCCCTCACTCCTTCCATCCTTCCTTTCCTCCTTCCATCCTTCCTCTCTTCCTTCCATCCTTCCTTTCCTCCTTCCATCCTTCCTTTTCTCCTTCCATCCTTCCTTCCTTCCATCTATTTCTCCATCCATTCCTTCCGTTTCTTCTTTCCTTCCTTCTATCTCCTTACTCCCTCCATCCATCCTTCCCCCTTCCCTCCTTCCTTTCTTCCTTCCTTCCCTCCCTCCTTCCTTCCATCCTGATTACCTCCGCAAGGGAAATCACTTTGGCTAAACCATAATAAGCCAAAGAAGGAGGGAGGGAGGGAGGGAAGGAGGTAAGAGAGAGAAGGAGGGAGCGAAGGAAGGAAGGAAGGAACTAGAAAGGGTATGAAGGAGGGAGGGAAGGAAGGAATCAAGGATAGGTAGGGTAAAATGAAAGGAGGAAGGAAGAGGATTAGGAGAAAGGAGAGTGAGGAAGAGAAGGAAGGATGGATGAATGGAAGGAGGGAAAGAAGGATAGGTAGTGTAAAATGAAAAGAGGAAGGAAGAGGGTTAGGAGAAAGGAGAGTGAGGAAAGGGAGGAAGGAAGGAAGTGAGGGATGGAAGGAAGGAAGGATAGATGGATATATTAATGTACAGGAGGATGGTTGACTGGCTGGATGGTTTGATGGGGGAAGGAAGGAGAATGGATGGAAGAAAGGGACTAAGGAAGGAAGGAAAGAAGGAGGATGGAAGGAAGGAGGATTGATGGATGGAAAGAAGGAAGTAGGGAAGGAACAAAGCAGTGTAGAGTGGATAGAGGCAGTGAAGGAAGGATAGATGGAAGGAAGGTGGGAAAAAAGGGAGGATAGATGGATAAGGTAGATAAAGAGATAGATAGAAGGAGACAGATAGATAGCTTAGGGAGGCGGATGCATATATAGATAGATAGATAGTCGTATAGATAAATAGATAGAAAGATAGAATATGTGAACAGAGCGATGAGAGAGTGAGAGTGAGAGGAGAAAAGGTGAAAGGTGAGAGAGAGAGAGAGGATCGTTGTATTTAGGTTACTGGTAGTACTGAATTGTTGTTGAATATTTTAATGGTAGTGGTGGTGGTGGTGATGGTGGTAGGTGTGGTGGTGGTGCTCTCTCTCTCTCTCTCTCTCAAGTGGTCCTGCATATCAGCTTAACAGTGTAAATAACCAAAGTTAAGTGGATGGATGGATGGTTGGGTGGATGGATGGATGGTTGGTTGGGTGGATGGATGGTTGGGTGGATCGATGGATGGTTGGGTGGATGGATGGTTGGGTAGATGAATGGTTGGGTAGATGAATGGATGGTTGGTTGGGTGGATGGATGGATGGATGTTTGGGTGGATGGATGGTTGGGTGGATGGATGGGTGTGTAGATGGATGGTTGAGTGGATGGATGGATGGGTGGATGAATGGATGGTTGGGTGGGTGGATGG
>NC_137025.1:2222500-2227500 GCF_032717465.1 Coenobita brevimanus | reverse complement strand
TTCCTTCCTTCCTTCCCTTCATTTCCTCCTTCCTTCCTTCCTCCCTTCATTCTTCCTCCTTTTCTTCCCTCTTTCCTCCCTTCCATCCTTCCTTCCTTCCTTCCCTGCTTTTCTTCCTTCCTTCCCTCCCTCCCTCTTTCCTCCCATCCTTCCATCCTTCACTTCTTCCGTCCTTCCTTCCTTCTGTCCTTCCCTCCCTTCCTTCCGTCCTTCCCTCCCTTCCTTCCGTCCTTCCCTCCCTTCCTTCCGTCCTTCCCTCCCTTCCTTCAGTACATCATTTTTCCTTCCTTTTTCTTTCCTGTCTTCCTTTTTTCCTTCCTTCCTCCTTATATTCTTTGTCCTTTCATACTTTCTTTCCTTCCCTATTTCCTCCCTTCCTTTTTGTTTCCTCTCACCCACTTCCTTCATCGTCCTTCCTTCCTTCTTTCCTTCCTTCCTTCCCCAGCGAGGCAGCCTTTATGTGGATAATTAAAAAAAGGATTTCATAGCGAGCTTAGGGTGAGGCATAGTGAGGCAGGGTGGGTTAGGCAGAGTGAGGCAGAGGCAGCATGGGTTAGCAGAGTGGGCAGGGTGGGGTAGGCAGAGTGAGGCAGGGTGGGGTAGGCAGAGTGAGGCAGGGTGGGGTAGGCAGAGTGGGCAGGGTGGGGTAGGCAGAGTGAGGCAGGGTGGGGTAGGCAGAGTGAGGCAGGGTGGGGTAGGCAGAGTGAGGTAGGGTGGGGTATCAGAAGCCCCAGTCCCCGAAATTTAATGTTTAAAGATATGAGCCTAAGGTGTACAGGTGTGTCTGTGTCATTGCCTTCCTGCCTAGCGATGCTCTTCAGGTGGGGCGATGGGGTCACACCTGTACCTGGCTCTGATTGTGCTCTAGACAGCCACTGGGGTATGTCATTCCCCAGGTTACCTATAATGTAACCTCAGTTGAGCCCCCTTGCCTATCTATCTATTGCCAGACGCCTCAATCCCGTTTGGGGTGGCCACAAACAAATCGCCTCCAAGTCGCCCTGTCCCCCGCCATTTCACTGCCCCCTTGTGATTTTTTTTATTTCAATTCGTGGTTTTTCTCCTTTTGTATACAGAAGGTCCCAACATCGGTCTGCTGCAGGCCACCCAAGGAATCACGATATTACTTTTCAGTTGTGCAAGATTTAATTTTAAAATATGTATGCCTAACATCTGATCATTTTTCTCAAACCTTTTATTTATTTATTTTTTTTCATTTAAACTTTACATTTACTGGCCCTATTCAAAGATAATGGGTTGAATTACCTGTGTATCGAAGCATTTTGGAATATCTCAAACGGAAGTATTTTTGCATATTTTTTTTCTCTTGGGCTAGGTCAGACCCCACTTTACCTAATATAGTTACAAAAAAACCTTTGCAGGGTGGGTTAGGTAGAGTGAGGCAGGGTGGGTTAGGCAGAGTGAGGCAGGGTGGGTTAGGCAGAGTGAGGCAGGGTGGGTTAGGCAGAGTGAGGCAGGGTGGGTTAGGCAGAGTGTGGCAGGGTGGGTTAGGCAGAGTGAGGCAGGGGTGGAGGCATAATATATTCCATCAATATATGCCTGCCGTAATGTCATATATTTTCACACGGCATTTATCTATTTATTTATCTATCTGTGTATTGGTTTGTTTATTGATGCGCCCACACCCACACCACGCCCACACCCACACCACGCCCACACCTACACGACACCCACACCTACACGACACCCACACCACGCCCACACCTACACCCACCCACACCTACACCCACCCACACCCACACCAGACAGCCGTCGTTGCAACACTCAAGTTTCTAGTATCTGTCTGCCTCTATCTATCTGTCTATATCTATCTATCCATCTATCTATCTGTCTATCTATCCATCTGTCTGTGTTTATCTGTTTTTAATCTATTACCCAGGTGGTTTGTATTTCTCTCTCTCTCTCTCTCTCTCTCTCTCTCCCATTTAAGAAAGCATTTACCGGTGCCCACGAGAGATAGATAGATAGATAGATAGATAGAGAGAGAGAGAGAAAGAGAGAGAGAGAGAGAGAGGAAATTTGTCAGAGAACCAATGGATGCCAGTTGCAATGCTAGACGTTATTGATTACCTGTCAGAGAGAGAGAGAGAGAGAGAGAGAGAGAGAGATGGGAGAAAGAGTGAAAGTGTGAGAGGAGGAGAAGACAAAAGGGAAGAGAATGAGAGAGAGAGGGGGAGGGGGTAGACGAAGAGAGAGAGAGATAATTGATATAGATTTTCTACTTATCAAATACACAATAGGTGAATAAGGTAGATAGATAGATAGATAGACAGGTAGATAGATATAGGGAGAGAGAGAGAGAGTGTGTGTGTGAGAGAGAGGGAGAGAGTGTGTGTGTGTGTGAGAGAGAGAGAGAGAGAGAGAGAGAGAGAGAGAGAGATGCATGAGGGTGGAAATGGACGAAAATCTGGGCCAGGTTAAGGTGAAGGCACTACAGATTTGGACCAGTGTGAGGGTGGAGGGTAGGCGTGAACTTTATCCTGTGAGTGGATGGTTCACCCCGTGCATAATTGACGCATGGTATTTGAGAGTCATCCCAGGCCACACACTGTTGCCGGGGAGGTGGCTTGCTTGGCTTGTTTTGCTTGGTTTTGCTTGGGTTTTCTGTCCTGTGTTTTATTGTTTTCTTTCGTTTTCTTTTTGTTTTTCGGTTTGTTATTTCGTTTTCTTTCGTTTTCTTTTCTTTCATTTTCTTTTCTTTTTTCTTTCGTTTTCTTTTGCTTCTTTCATTTTCTTTTCTTTTTTCTTTCGTTTTCTTTTGCTTCTTTCATTTTCTTTTCTTTTTTCTTTCGTTTTCTTTTGCTTCTTTCATTTTCTTTTCTTTTTTCTTTCTTGCTTTCTTTCGTTTTCTTTCTTGCTTTCTTTCGTTTTCTTTCTTGTTTTCTTTCGTTTTCTTTCTTGTTTTCTTTCGTTTTCTTTCTTGTTTTCTTTCGTTTTCTTTCTTGTTTTCTTTCGTTTTCTTTCTTGTTTTCTTTCGTTTTCTTTTCTGTTTTCTTTCGTTTTCTGTTTTTCTTTCGTTTTCTTTTGTCCTTTCAGTACGATGACTTCTTGTTTTAATTTATTTATTCCTTTTTCTTGACGATTTTGTTTTGAATATTAAAGACAAAAAGAGATAGAGGGATTAATGAAGGATTTATCTTACCCCAGACGATTTGAGAGAGAGAGAGAGAGAGAGAGAGAGAGAGAGAGGGAGGGAGGGGGAGAGAGAGAGAGAGAGGAAATATTACGCAGATGGAGAGCTTTAGTTGAGAGTACGGAGTGGAGTGAGTGAGAATGGCTTTCTCTCTCTCTCTCTCTCTCTCTCTCTACCTACCTACCAACCTCTGTCTCTCTGTCTGTCTATCTCTCTGCCTACCTCTATCTCTCTATCTATCTGTCTCTTGCCTAGCTTCCTGCCTCCCCGTCTACCTACCTTCCTACCTCCCTTTCATCCTGCCTCCCCTTCTACCTACCTACATTTCTACCTACATACCCTCCTCCCTTCCTTCCTTCCTTTCTACTTCCCTTTCTACCTACCTACCTTCCTGCCTCTCTTCATACCCACCTACCAACCTCCCTTCCTACTTACCGTACCTACCTACCAGCCTTCCTACCTACCTCCCTTCCTTCCTATCTTCCTGCCTACCTACCTACCTACCTACCAGCCTTTCTATCTACCTCCCTTCCTACCAACCTTCCTACCTACCTCCCTTCCTACCTATCTTCCTGCCTACCTACCTCCCTACCTACCTACCAGCCTTTCTACCTACCTCCCTTCCTACCTATTTTCCTGCCTGCCTACCTACCTACCAGCCTTTCTACCTACCTTCCTTCCTACCTATCTTCCTGCCTCCCTACCTCCCTACCAGCCTTTCTACCTACCTCCCTTCCTACCTATCTTCCTGCCTACCTACCTCCCTACCTACCTACCAGCCTTTCTGCCTACCTCCCTTCCTACCTATCTTCCTGCCTACCTACCTCCCTGCCTACCCCTCTGTCTGCCTGCCTGCCTCAACTAATTTAAGTAGGCAGTTGATGAGGACTTCAGTTTTATTCACCGCTTTAATCTGGCCAGGCAGGGAGGGTGAGGCAGGGAGAGAGAAAGAAGGAAGAGAGGAGGGAAGGAAGGGGGGAAGGGAGGGAGGGAAGGAGGAGAGAAGGATAGGGGAAAAAGAGAGAAAGAAAGGGGAGAGAAGGAAAGGGGAAAGGGAGGGAAGGAGGAGAGAAGGATAGGGGAAAAAGAGAGAAGGAAGGGGGAGAGAAGGAAAGGGGAAAGGGAAGGAAGGAGGGAGGAAGGAAGGAAGCGAGAGGGGGAGGAGAGAAGGAAAGTGGGAAGGGAGGAAAAGAAAGAAGAAAGGAAAGAGGAAGGGAAGAGAGGAGAGAAGGAAGGAAGGGGAGAGAGGAGGAGGAGGAAGGAAGGAAGAGAGGGGAAAGAAAGAGAGAGAAGGAGCAGTAAAGGAGAGAGGAGGGAGGAGGGAGGGGGAGAGGGAGACGAGAGGAGAGGAAGAAGGAAGGATGGATGGGAGAAAGGAAGGAGAGAGGAAGGAAGGAAGGAAGAAGAGGAGAGGAGAAAAGTGTGGGAATGAAGGAAAGAAGAAGGAGGCGGCAAGGTTGGTAGGGAGAGAGAGAGAGGGGGGGGGAAGGGGAGAGAAAGACAAGAGAAAGGTGGAGGAGAGAAGGAAAGAGAGAGAAGAGAGAGGGGAGGATGCGAGAGGAGGAAAGGAGAGGAGACTGACATGAAAAGGGGAAGGAGGAGGAGGAGGAGGGAATGAAGGAAGGAAGGAAGAGAGGCGAGGAGAGGAGAGGGAGGCTGAGAAGGGAAAAATGAAGAAAGGAGAGAGAGAGAGAGAGAGTCAGACAAACAGACAGACATCACATTCACCAAAACTCTCTCTCTCTCTCTCTCTCTCTAATTTATAACTGTGATTGGCCTTTGCGTTTCAATATTTAATCAGTTAAAGGGGATGGTGGGTAGGTAGGCAGGTAAGTAGGTAGGTTAG
>NC_137025.1:2190000-2217500 GCF_032717465.1 Coenobita brevimanus | reverse complement strand
AAACTGACATATGTAGGGTGAAGGGGGTTGTTGCTGAGTAGGGATGGACGAAGCTGGGGGTGTTGTAGGAACGAATTAGCCTCTTGAAGGGAAGGAGTCTTGTGGGCACGATAACTTACATATATATATATTTTTTTAAAGAGACAGTGAATGAAGGAAAAAAACAGAGGAATTAAAGGAAATAAGATAGCAGCGTCTTGAGGTAGAGAGGCAAGAAGGAGTGTAGTGTCTTGGACGGAGCAGGGAAAGGGTTGCAAGGGATGGCAGCCACAGATTGTAGTGTGAGGCTGCGTCTTTCTCTTCTTCATTTTATCTTCTTCTCTTCTTCTTCTTCCTCCTCTTCCTCCTCCTCTTCTTCTTCTTCTTCCTCCTCTTCTTCTTCTTCTTCCTCCTCCTCTTCTTCTTCTTCTTCTTCCTCCTCTTCTTCTTCTTCTTCTTCATTTTCTTCTTCTTCTTCTTAGTAGTAGTAGTAGTAGTAATAATAATAGTTGTAGTAATAGCAGTAATAATAATAATAATAATGTGTTAATAATTTCAGCCCGACGATTTATTTGTTTATTTATTTATTTATTATTGTTAATATTTTTCCATTTAATTTCACACACATTTAATTCAGCTTTGGGACCATGTGTTTGTTCTTAGTATTTTTCAGTCAGCTATTTATTCTGGCTACTAGAGCTAAAGATGTGTGTGTGTGTGTGTGTGTGTGTGTGTGTGTGTGTGTAATTATGCAGAATGAGTCGCAGAGGAAGAGGGATTACGGGATCTCCAGTGCCAGAATGTGACCCAGAGAGCCCCCCCCCCTCCTCTTAGTGAAGGTCTGGATCTGTGCTTGTTATGAGAGAGAGAGAGAGAGGGAGAGAGAGAGAGAGAGAGAGAGAGAGAGAATCTGTATACAAAACGCTGTCAAGATAAGAATGTAAGAGTGTGCGTGTGTGTATATGTGTGTGTGTGTGTGTGTGTGTGTGTGTGTGTGTGTGTGTGTGTGTGTGTGTGTGTGTGTGTGTAAGACCTTGACACGTGGCGTCAGGTTAAGATGTAGGACGCTTGATACTACTACGTTATATATAGTGATGGTTTTTACAAGGGTAGCTAATGGAGGGGGCCTAGAGTGATGTGTGTGTGTAGGGGAGGGTGTGTAGGGGGAGGAGTCTGTGGGGGAAGGTGTGTGTTTAGGGGAGGGTGTGTGTGTGTGTGTGTGTGTGAATGAGAGAGACAGAGAATGTATTTATGTATCTGTGTATATGTGTGTGTGTGTGTGTGTGTGTGTGTGTGTGTGTGTGTGAGAGAGAGAGAGAGAGAATGTATTTGCGTGTGTGTGTGTGTGTGTGTGTGTGTGTGTGTGTGTGTGTGTGTGTGTGTGTGTGTGGAGTAATATTCAAGAAGAAGAAGTTGGCTAAGAATAAGATGGGGGTAGTTGGAGGGAGAGTGGAGGGGTGGAAGGCTGTCGATAGGTTTAGATATTGAGGTGCAGGGGAGAGAGAGAGAGAGAGAGAGAGAGAGAGAGAGAGAGAGAGAGTATGAGAAGGAGAAGGAAGAGGAAGAAGAAAAGGATGATGATGAAAAGCAGAAGGAAGAGTGGAGTGAAGTAGAGGTGTGTGTGTGTGTGTGTGTGTGTGTGTGTGTGTGTGTGTGTGTGTGTGTGTGTGTGTGTGTGTGTGTGTGTGCGTGCGTGCGTGCGTGTGTGTATACCTTGTCCTATCACTCAAGGTCAAAAAAAAAAAGAGTGAGAGAGATTGGAGCCACTTTATAATTTTACCTGCCTCACTTACCATCAAGGGGGCCGTCTGAGAGAGAGAGAGAGAGAGGGAGAGAGAGAAAGAGAGAGAGAGACATCACCCTCTCTCACACCCTATCAGTGAAGTTGCAACCATGGATCAGCTGAATGCCACTCTGATAACTCCCTTGCATTTACCGTGTTGCAGAGCCGTGTTGCATCGTGAGTCTTCTGGTTGCAAGACAGGTGTGTAGAGGGCACGTGTTAGCTCCAGACGATTTTACTCAGCTTAAAGATACCTCACTTCCTCTTGGTTTATCATTTGCTTTAATTTCCTTACTGTCTTCTTCGTCTTTTCTTGTCATTTGCTTTCTCTTATTCTCAGGTCCTTTCTCCGTAACCTCCTACTTCTCCTTCCTTCTTTTCCCTTTCTTTCTCCTCCTTCTCTCCTTCCCTTCCCTCCCTCTGTCCATTCGTTTCTCCCTCACTTCCTCCCTTCCTTCCTTCCTTCCTCAGTTCATTCATTTCTCCCTCATTTCCTCTTTCCTTCCTTCCCTCCTTCCTTCCTTCTTCCATCCTTCCCATCTTTTTTCCTTCCTTTCTTCCTTCCATCTTTGCCTCTCGCCTTTCCTTCCTTCCCTTATCCATTCCTTCCCCCTTCCATCCTCGTCTTCTCTCCCTCTCTCTCTCTCTCTCCCTCCTCTCCCTCCCTCTTTCCCTTCTTCTCTCCCTCCCTCCCTCTCTCTCTCTCTACTCCTTCCCTTCCTCCCTCCCTCCCTTTCTTTCAGTGATAATGATGGTGATAATGGTGTGTGGAGAGAGAGAGAGAGAGAGAGAGAGAGAGAGAGAACGCAGACATAGATACAGATAGATAGATAAATAGGGTAGGCAGGTATACTGATGCATGTTAGATAGAAGAGAGAGAGAGAGAGAGTCTGATAGATATATAGATAACACGAGAGAGAGAGGGAGAGAAAGAGAGAGAGAGAGCGGGTGAGTTTACTTTCATTTTCATGTGAGAAAGAGAGTGAGGAGGAGAGAACAGAAGCCGGGAGATTGAGAGAGAGGGAGGGAGTAAAGAGAGAGAAGAGAGTGAGAAGAGGAAAGGAAGATAAGGAGAGAGAGAGGGAGAGAAAAGAGTGAAAGAAAGGGAGGGAAAGGAGAGAGAGAGAGAGAGAAAAGAGTGAAAAAAAAGGGAGGGAAGGGAGATAAGGGGAGAGAGAGAGAGAGGAGCAGACTCAGCATTGCGAGAAGCTACACCTGCCTACTGTCACGATATTTGTCTCACCCCTGCCTAACCCTGCCTCACCCCTGCCTACCCTCCCTTCCTTACCCCTGCTACGCTCCCTGTCTCACCCCTGCCTACCCTCCCTGCCTTACCCCTGCTACGCTTCCTGTCTCACCCCTGCTTAACCCTTCCTCACCCCTGCCTACCCTCCCTGCCTTACCCCTGCCTAACCAGTGCTGCGCTCCCTGTCTCACCCATTTCTACCCTCCCTGCCTCACCCCTGCCTACCCTCAGTGTCTGTCCCTTGTCCTGCCTCTCCTTTTGCCTCCCTCCACACACACACACACACACACACACACACACACACACACACACACACACACACACACACACACACACACACACACACACACACACACACACACACACACACACACACACACACACACACACACACACTACTGCCTCTCGCTGTGCTGTACCTCATAAAACCTGCCTCTCTTCCTACCTACCCCTCTCTCCCTCCTTCCCTTCCTCCCTCCCTTCCTCCTTCCCTCCCTCCCTCCCTCCTTTTCTTCCTTCTCTTCTGCCTACCTGCCTCCTGCCTTCCCTGCCTGCCTGCCTGCGTCTTATAGTACTCACTTTACTGCCTCTCCCACTCTTTCTGCCTACCTCATTTCCTGCCTGTCTCCTTGCCTCCCTGCCTACCAGCCCCCCCATTCCTGCCTACCCCCCTCTCTCTCTCTCTCTCTCTCTCTCTCACCACCTCCATCCTTCCCTTCCTCCTTTTCTGCCTTACAATACCTGCATCACATTCCTCCCTACCCCTGCCTCACCTCCTGCCTACCCCTGCTCACCTCCTGCCTGCCCCTGCCACACCTCCTGTCTGCCTCCTGCCTACCATTACCTCAACTTCTTTCCTACCCCTGCCTTACTTCATGCCTACCCCTGCCTCACCTTCTTCCTACTTGTAGCCTGCCTCACCTCCTGCCTACCCCTGCCTCACCACCTGTCTACTCCTGCCTCACCTCCTGCTACCCCTCCCTCACCTCCATACCCCTGCTTCACCTCCTGCCTACCCCTGCCCCACCTCCTGCCTACCTCTATATGTGTGTGTGTGTGTGTGTGTGTGTGTGTGTGTTGGGAGGGTCTAGATTTATGAAGCTAAATGCACGCCCTAACACTTGTGCACGAGGTTAAGTAGTACACACACACACACACACACACACACACACACACACACACACACACACACACACACACACACACGTACAAGGTTACATACATACATACATACACACATACGCGAATGTATTAAGTTTTGTAACCACGCATATAAAAACTCTCACACATGCAAGCGTACGCACATACATGTATACTCCTACAACACACACACACACACACACACACACACACACACACACGTTTATATAAGACAAACACACGTCTTGGAGAGAGAGAGAGAGTGAGAGAGCTTAAGTGTAGACGTTTTGCTGCTGAGTCATCGAGAGAGAGAGAGAGAGAAGAGAAATATCGAATCTGTCAGAACAATATCGCCTTGTTGTAGCAAATAAAAAAATAATATAAATCCTCATCGAATAGAGAATCATTCCTATATTCCTGTCACCTCTTTTCCTATAACCCTTTCACTTCAACTTGGCCCAGATTTTCGTTCTTTTCGTTGCTATTTTTTCACGTAGCTCATTGGCAGGAGAAAGACAGGGTTACGGCTCTACATCCTTTCCCTGTTAATACTTCTTCGTGACTAGCATCGTCTTCTGGTATTTCTAAGGAAGGTAGATAGATTAAGGTGCGATCAGGGTGCATTTTCCAGTCTGCATCTTTCACCTGCTTCCCACACCCGCGCCCACACCACCAGACTGTGCCATCCCCGAAAAAAATATATGTAATTGAGTGTATATTTTGGCGTTATTAATCTCCACCTCTCCCCTGTACATATGTAATTTAAATATGATTGACTTGTAATGGGTGGTTAGGTAAGGTGTAATTGGGCTGGTAAGGGGTGATGAGGCCACTTAAATCGCCAGCTGGGGGGTGTTGAGGAAGACCATCTGCTGTTTGGATGCTGTGGGTGTCTTTGTTTGTTTGTTTACTTGTTGCGAGTTGCCTTCCATCTTTCATTCTTTCCTTCCTTTCTTCCTTCCTTCCTTCCCTTCATCTTTCCTTCCTTCCTTCACTCTCTCCCTCATCTGCTAGGCTTCATCATCATCATCATCATCATCATCATTTCACATAACACTTCTCTCTGGGAATCACTAGACACCTCATCGCTTGTGTGGAATCCGCGCTTGTGGCCTCTAAGCACACACACACACACACACACACACACACACACACACACACACACACACACACACACACACACACACACACACACACACACACACACACACACACACACAAAGAGAGAGAGGGAGGGAGAGAACACACACAAACACACACACACACACACACACACACACACACACACACACACACACAAAACACACACAAAGAGAGAGAGGGACGGAGAGAACACACACACACACACACACACACACACACACACACACACACCTGTCCCCAGTAAGTACACCTGTGCTACACACCTGTATTTCTCGTTTGTACCTGATTTAGTTTTCAGTGGTGGACATGGCATGAGATTTACCTGGCTAATATTTGTTTATGGGTAATCTCTCTTTTTTCTCTCTTTCTTTCTTTATTTCTCTTTCTTTTCTTTCTTTTCTCCTTCCGGCCTTCCCGTCTCTCTTCCCTTCTTCTCTCCATCCTTCCTTCCTTCCTATGTCTTTTATGTGTCTTTTCATCGTTCTTATATTCATATTTCATCCTTCCCTATTTTCCTTCCTTCATTCCTCTCTCTCTCTCTCTCTCTCTCTCTCTCTCTCTCTCTCTCTCTCTCTCTCTCTCTCTCTCTCTCTCTCTCTCTCTCTCTCTCTCTCATCCTTCAGTCCACTGGGTTCACGTTCAAATGAGTCTGCTTTTGTTCAGATTAATTCCAGACGATTTTGTTCAGCTGAAGGTATAGCTGTTTTTGTGTGTGTGTGTGTGTGTGTGTGTGTGTGTGTGTGTGTAATTATTTATGTATGTATATGTATGCTTTCCCTATTTGTTGGTATGTATGTGTGTGTATGTATATGTGCATGTGTGTATGTATGTATGAACTCGTATGTATGTGTGTATGCCTACCTACTTACCTACCTGCCTACCTCCCTACCTGCCTACCTACCTCCCTACCTGCCTACCTACCTACATACCTACCTACCTACCTACCTACCTGCTTGCTTGTACTTACCTCTTTACTCACCGACCTACCTACCTGTTCATTTTTTCTGTTTACCTCTTTACCTACCCACCTACCTGTCTACCCATCTACCAGCCTACCTACCTACCCACCTATCTACCTGCCTACCTACCTACCTACTTACGTACCCACCTACCTTGCTCTCTTTCATGTTGCTGTGTCTATATTTGGCGGCCCACAGTCTTTTCTTTCAGCCCTCTCTCTCTCTCTCTCTCTCTCTCTCTCTCTCTCTCTCTCTCTCTCTCTCTCTCTCTCTCACCAAGTCTACGTACATACAAACATACTTTTTCACCTCTCACTCTCTTCCTCCCACCATACCTACCTACCTACCTACCTACTTTCCTACCTACCTACCTTCCTACTACCTATCTATAGTATATTTTCTTCCATCCATCTTTCCTTCCTTCCTTCCTTCCTTCCTTCTTTCCTTCCTTCTTTCCTTCCTTCCTTCCTTCCTCCATTTCTACCTCCCTACCCATCTACCTACCTGCCTACCTTACTTAGCGATCTCCTCCCTCCCTCCCTCCCTTCTCCCTCCTTCCTTCCCTCCCTCCCTCCATTCATCTCTCCTTCCGTTCCTTTCATCCCCTCTCTCTCCCTCTATCCATCCATCGTTCTTTCTCGTCCTCTCCCTCCCTCCCATTCCCTCCCCCTCCCTCTCTCTCCCTCTCCCCCTGTTTCCGTCTGGCTCCTCCCTCCCTCCCTCCCTCCCTCCCTCCCTTTCATCCCATTTCCCTCCCTCTCTCCCTCTCTTTCATCTCTTCACCCTCCCCTCTTCTCTCTCTGCCTTTTCGTCTAGTTCTCTCTCTCTCTCTCTCTCTCTCTCTCTCTCTCTCTCTCTCTCTCTCTCAGGTTTGCATATGAGAGGGTTATTATTATTATTATTATTAATATTACTATTTTCATTAAGTAGGCTTGTCATCTGTCCCTAATTATTCTTAACTAATGACTTAGCCTCGTCCACTTACGCTTATTTATCTATCTATCTATCTATCTATCTACCGTGCATGCTATCACTCTATCCTGCCTTCCCAAGTACATCCTTATCTGCCTCCCTATTATGCCTATCTACCCACCCTACCTGTCTACCTACTTACTACCTACCTACCTACCAGCTGACTGACCTACCTACCTACCTACTAACTGATCAACCTACCTACCTACCTGCCTGCCTGCCTACCTACCAACTAACCCACCTACCTACCTACCTACCTACAAACTGACCTACCGCACCTCTCTACCTACCGACTGACCTACTAACTGGCCAACTACCTACCTACCTATCTACCTACCGACTAACTGACCTACCTACCTATCTACCTACCAACTAGCTGACCTACCTGCCTGCTGTCATACTCCCTATCCATACCTACCTACATACCTACTTACCCATCTCCCTGTATACCTACCACCTACTTGTGATCTACCTACGTGCTTATTTCTGTAATGCAAGTAAATAGAAGCTCGTAGGCGAAGGGAGGCACGCTGTCTGTTGAATGTGTGTGTGTGTGTGTGTGTGTGTGTGTGTTTTGTAGGTGTTTTTCTTTCTTAGCCTTTCACCCTCCTACTGCCTGAGAGAGAGCGAGAGGGGGGGGGCTGGGAGGGAGGGGATCTGCCTTTATCCTTCAACACCAACCAATTTCCTCAGAGAGAGAGAGAGAGAGAGAGAGAGAGAGAGAGAGAGAGACCAAAAACTCCCCAAAACACCCCCCCCCCACAGTATAAAAAAAAAAGGGGGGGGCACTTCATAGAGCACATACCCCATCTCCCCCCAAAAAAAAAAATCCCACGGGTTTCTCAAATCATAAAACTCTACGGTCTCCACTCTCCACATTTCAGGGATCAACGCCAAGCACCCAACACTCCTATTTATTCAAAGCAAAATTGTGACTTTGTGCTTTGACGGAGGACCACCAAACTTTGACCACTTTAGGGCTGGATCTTTGGGAAGGTGTGTGTGAAATTTTAGGTTAATATTTCTGATAGATTTTTTTGGAATAGATAAATTGGTTGATGGATGGCTAAATTGATAGTTTGACTGACAGACGAATGAGAACACAACTCTCTTCTTTGAGGCTGTGTGTGTGTGTGTGTGTGTGTGTGTGTGTGAGAGAGAGAGAGAGAGAGAGAGAGAGAGAGAGAGAAGGGGATTCTGAAAGCCATAAGTGAGAGATGAGAGAGACTACCTGGAACTTGTGAGAGAGAGAGAGAGAGAGAGAGAGAGAGAGAGAGAGAGAGAGTACGAGTGTGAGATAATCAATACCCTCATCCTCTCACTCTCTCTCCCCTCACTTCCCTCCCTCACTCCCTCCCTCACCTCCCTTCTCTCCCTTCTCCTCCCCTTCCTCACTCCCCCTCCCTCCCCATCTTATATTTTCGAGCCATATTTTTAAAAGCATATTTTGAGGTAGATAAATTGATAGATAGATAGATAGATAGACAGATAGATAGATAGGTACCAGGTAAATTGGTTAATAGATGGATAGATAACTGTTGGTAGATAAAATAGATAGATAAATGGATAGATAGATAGGTAAGTTGGATAAGAAATAGATAGTAACTGTAGGTAGATAAGATTCATAAGTTAAAAATAGGTAGATAGATAGATAGGTAGATTAGAAGGTTGGTAGATAGGGTAACAGATAGAGGTAGATTCTCTCTCTCTCTCTCTCTCTCTCTCTCTCTCTCTCTCTCTCTGTCAGTAGGAAGGGATGATGCTTATTAAAATCATTGTAATGTAAGTAGATATATACCGTATAATTATCTACCTACCTACCTATCTATCTATCTGTCTATCTATCCATCTGTCTATTATAGGGAGAAGAATAAAACTTAATATTGTAAGACGGTTAGTAGCTAGGTAGGTAGGTAGGTAGGTAAGTAGGATAATATAGGTTGGTAGGTAGGTAGGTAGGGAAATATCGTTTGGTAGGGAGGTAGGAAAATCTAGGTAGGTAGGTAAGTGGGTAAGAAAATATAGGTAGGTAGGTAGGAAAAAGTAGGTAGGTAGGAAAATGTAGGTAGGAAGGAAAATCTAGGTAGGTAGGTAAGTGGGTAAGAAAATATAGGTAGGTAGGTAGGAAAATGTAGGTAGGTAGGTAAGTGGGTAAGAAAATATAGGTAGGTAGGTAGGAAAATGTAGGTAGGTAGGTAGGCAGGAAAATATACCGTAGGTAGGTAGGTAAGTAGGCAGGAAAATGTAGGTTGGTAGGCAGGGACAGAGACAGGCGAGGTGAGATGACGTAGCTAAGGGTGAGGCAGTGAGGCATGTAGGAGAGCGGGTCAGGCAGAAGGAGAGGCAGGGGGGAGGCAGGAAAGAGGAGGTGAGGCAGTGTAGTAGCTGGAATTAGTATAGGCGAGGCAGGAGTGAAGGGGTGAGGTAGGTAGGGTGAGGCAGGGTGTAAAAATGGATGCATGGCGAGCAAAAATGGTAAGGCAGGTGGTAAAAAAGGGGAGAGGGTGAGGCAGGGTGTTGGAGAGATGGTTAGGCAGGAGGAAGAAGGGTGATTTTTAGAGAGGGTGAGGGAGGCTGGAGGTGAGGCAGCGAAGGGTGAGGCAGGGAGGGAGTGAGGCAGGGTAGGGTAAGGCAGGGAGGGGGTGAGGCAGGCAGGGCGAGGGGTGGTTAGGCAGCACCGTAAGAATTTAAAGCATGTTTCATATAGCATTCCTTCTTGGTCAGCCCCTGTCCCTCAGGCAGACAGGCAGGCAGGAAGGAAGGAAGGAGGAAGGAATTATAGAAGGATGGAAGGAAGGAATTAAAGAAAGATGGAAGAAAGGAAGTGAAGAAGGTAGGAAAGAAGGAAGTAAAGGAGGTAGGAAGGAAGGAAATAAAGAAGGTAGGAAGGAAGCAAGCAAGATAAGGAGGAAGAAAGTTGAGAAGGAAGGAGGAAAGAAGGAAGATTAGGAGGAAGGAATAAAGGAAGGAGGGAGGAGGAAGATAAAAAGGAAGGAAGAAAGTAAAGAAGGAAAGATGGAAGAAGGAGGGAAGCATGACAAGAAGGAAGGAAGGAAGAGTGTAAGAACGGAGAGATGGAAGGAGGGAGGGAGGGATCAAGGTTAAAAAAGAAGGAAAAATGTAAAGAAGGAAGGGAGGGAGGGACGGAGGTAAAAATGAAGGAGGTAGGGAAGGAGGGGAGAGAGAAGGAAGGAAGGAATGAGGGAGGGAAGAAAGAAAGGAAAGAGGAAGAGATGGAAATAAGGAAGAGGGTAAGTAAGTAGGAAGGTAGGCAGGTAAAGAAGTAGGTAGGTAGGCAGGTAAGTAGGTAGGTAGGTAGGTAGGCACGTAGAAAGTCACATTTGTTAAGTGGGGTTGTAAAGTATGAAACGGAGAGAGAGAGAGAGAGAGAGAGAGAGAGCGAGAGAGTTATGTAATGTTACACGGTTACGCAGACCACACACGCGGAGCTTGAGAGAGAGAGAGAAAGAGAGGGAGAGAGAGAGAGTGTGTGTGCGTATGTGTGTGTGTTTTGCTTAGTCACACACACACACACACACACACACACACACACACACACACAACTTCACCCAACTTCCCTACCCTAAGGAAGCAATTTCAAAGCAGAAGACTCTTTCCCCACCCACCCATCCCCCTGACTAACGACTGGGCACGAAAATGAGAGAGAGAGAGAGAGAGAGAGAATTAACCCTGAAACACCGAATTCTAAATCATGCCAGAAATCTCTCTCTCTCTCTCTCTCTCTTGCTAGGAATTCTCAGCACTCAATCACCTAACTTTACACACTGCCGAGGGTGTAAATATTTCCCCTACGCGTCCAAACAGCTGACTTAAACCGGCCTGTGTTTTTTAAGTAGTTTATAGTGTGATTTAGGAACACCTGTCTCTCTCGTCATCATCATCATCATCACCACCATTGTCATCACTACCTCTGCCACCACCACCACCACCATCATCATTATCACAGTCATCATCATCATTATCACAACCATCACTGCCATCTTCACCATCACCACATTCATCATCATTATTACAACCACCCCTACCATCACCACCACCACCACCACCACCACCATCACCATCATCATCATCATCACAACCACCACTACCATTATCATCATCATCATCACCACTACCACCACCATCCCATACTTAATTTCTGAGTTGAATAAAATCGCATGTAGGTAGCAAGAATGAAACTTTACCTATTATCCATCCATCTGTCTATCTATCTATCTATCTATCTATCTATCTATGGGTCCTCCTCCTGAAGTCCTTAAATGCTTCCTGGACAGAGTTTGCATCCGCGACAGTTCCTGAGAAGTTGGTCACGTCTTCTCGCATGGGATACTTGTGTCTGTAGTTCTTTCACCTTACCTTGGCTCAGAGTTTCGTCCTTTGTTTGTTATTTCACGTGGTTCAGTGGCGGAGAAAGCGCTGCGACCCTACATCCTTCCCGTAGCACTTCTTCGTGACTAGCTTCATATTCCAGTGTTATTCTCACAGCTCAGCATTCAAGATGGAGCGATGGTAATTTTAGACCAAGTTGGAGTGAAAGGGGTATAGAAGCCATTATTTATTTATTGTTCTAGAGCCACCCTAAAGGCAGCACTACATCGGGTGAGTGGATGGTGTTGGATTCAAGATGAGGCGGTGGCAATTTTAGACCAAGTTGAAGTAAAAAGTATAGAAACCACTATTTATTCACTGTCGTTCTAGAGCCACCGTAAGGCAGTGCTACATCGGGTGAGTAAATGGTGCTGGAGTGGGGGGGGGGAGCGCACCACCTACTCCGTAATTTGAAGGAAATAAATCTTGCAACTTTGCAGGAACGCTCTCGGCCGCTGCAAACTTGGCAAGGGGTACGGTTGCAAGTTTGGGAGCATAATTGAGACGGTGGGGGAGGAAGTTAATGAGGTGGAGGGGTTAATTAAGATCGGAAGTATTTACGCAGGGAGGTTATTGGCATCATCGTACCGGCATCGTATCACTGTCGTATCGGTGTCGTATCGGTGTCGGCATCATTATAATTATCGTCTTTATCGTCATTGTTATAATCATCATCGGTATTGGCATCATTATAATTATCACCATCATCATCATCATCATCATCATCATCCCGACCCGTCTCAGTAATCAGCGTTTTCCTCTCATCTGCATTCACTGGCAAAGTATGTCACAGGCAGATAAGGGGAGGGGCGTTGTGTGTGTGTGTGTGTGTGTGTGTGTGTGTGTGTGTGTGTGAGAGAGAGTGAGAGAGAGAGAGAGGATGATTTTATTGTCTGAAATACGGTAGGTACGCATGAATTACTGAGAGAGAGAGAGAATTTTATTGTGTGTAATATAGTAGGTACGTATGAATTACTGAGAGAGAGTGGGGGATCTTGTGTGATATAGGTACGTATGAAATATTGAGAGAGAGAGAGAGAGAGAGAGAATGAAGGAGAGGTTATTGAAACGATATCATTAGAGGAAGCAAACGGAGAGAGAGAGGGCAAATGAAGGGAAGATTATTAAAGACGATAGAGGAAGGAAATGAGAGAGAGAGAGAGAGAGAGAGAGAGAGAGAGAGAGAGAGAGAGAGAGGGCAAATGAAGGGAAGATTATTAAAGACGATAGAGGAAGGAAATGAGAGAGAGAGAGAGGGAGAGAGAGAAAGTAAGCAACAGGTATATAGAATCAATAAGTTAGGAGAAGCAAAAAAAAAATAAAAATAAATTACATTCATCCCGTTTTCTTTCAAGCTCGAGCGGGCACTCTTCTATTTTCCTTAAGATCCTCCATTTTTTTGTTTCGTTCTTCCTGCTTCCTGGCGATTTATTCAGCTTAGAAGACGGTTTTTGAGGAGAGAGAGAGAGAGAGAGAGACTAGGAGGGAGAGAAGGTAAAAAGAATTGAAAAAAGGAATACTGACAGAGAAAGAGAGATTAGGAAGGAAGGAAGAGATGGTGAGAGAGAGAGAGAGAGAGAGAGAGAGAGAGAGAGAGAGAGAGAATTATAGCTGTGAAGTCGATAGTCATTATAATTGGAGAGAGAGAGATAGAGAGAGAGAGAGGAAGGGAGGGAGGGAGAGTCATGGGAAAGGTAGTGAGAGGGAGAGAAATGGAAAGGAAGGGGTGAGAGAGAGAGAGAGGAATAAAATGGGAGACGAAAGGGTGTTAATGAGAGTGGGAGAGGGGAGGGAGAGGAGAATGAGAGAGAGGGAGGGGAGTAGAAGATGTGGGGGAGTGGGGTAGTAGAGGGAGTGGGAGTGGGGGGAGGGTCGCCTGATGACAACCTGAAGGCAGACTTAAAGCAGAGGAACCGGAAGTGCTCTGCCACACCCTCCCTCTCACTCCCTCTCACTCTCTCTCTCTCTCTCTCTCTCACACACACACACACACACACACACACACACACACACACACACACACACACACACACATTCCTTCACTATTTTCCTAACTCACTTTCACTCCTACACTCTCTCTCTCTCTCTCTCTCTCTCTCTCTCTCTCTCTCTCTCTCTCTCTCTCTCTCTCTCTCTCTCTCTCATTTGCTTTTCTATCGCTCACTCTTACTCCCTTTTTTTCACACACACTCCTCCTCTCACTCACTCATTCGCTGACTCACCCACTCACTCACACACCCACTCACTCACTCACTCACCCACTCACTCACTCACCCATTCACTCATTCACTCACTCACTCATCCACTCACGCACTCACTCACTCACTCACTCTTGCTATCTCTCTCTGGGGGTGGGAGGGATGAGGGGAGGGAAAGAAATGATGTTACGTTTTAGAGACAGACAGACAGACAGACAGACAGACAGGCCGATAGATAGCATTAAAACTACTCCAAGTTACAAGGACATACATACAGACAGACACTGATAGATAGAGAGACAGATAGATAGGCAGACAGATAGATAGTTAAATAGATAGACAGTGCGATAGTCCACCATTTTATCTTCACACACACACACACACACACACACACACACACACACACACACACACACACACACACACACACACACACACACACACACACACACACACACAGCTAGACAGACAGACAGACACTCACCCAGTTTATATAGGCCAATTGTGAAGGCGCCAGAGAGAGAGAGAGAGAGAGTTGCAAAGATAGTTAGGTCGATAGTCATATAGCTTAGAGAGAGAGAGAGAGAGAGAGAGAGAGAATATGTGTTTATGTGTATATATGAGAGAGAGAGAGAGAGAGAATGTGTTTACGTGTATGTATAAGAGAGAGAGAGAATATGTGCTTACGTTTATGTGTGTGTGTGTGTGTGTGTGTGTGTGTGTGTGTGTGTGTGTGCAACTTCAATAATGCAACAGTAACTACAGGCAATCAACCTTCCCTCCCTCCCTCCCTCCCTCTCTTCTCTCCCTCCCTCCCTCCCTCCTCCCTCCCTCTGCACTTGACTTGGCTCCCTCCCTCCCTCCCTATCCCATTACCTTTCTCTCTCTCTCTCTCAGTAGGTATATTATAATTGATATTTCGTTAGCTAATTTGCATAATAAATTCCTTTTTATAATATTTAATGACTTCGCTCCACCACACCTGCCCTACCACACCCCACCACACTCTGCCACACATTACCCCGTCACACCTTACCACTCCCAACCCTACCACACCTGTCCTACCACACACAATCCCTGCCACACCCTGCCCTACCACACACCATCCCTGCCACACCCTGCCCTACCACACCTGCTCTATCACACCCTGACCTACCGCACCACACCTGCCCTACCACACCTGCCCTACCACACCCCACCCTACCACACCTGCCCTTCCACACCTGCCCTGTCACAACATGCCCTACCACACCCAACCCTACCACATCCTGCCCTACCACACCCAACCCTACCACATCCTGCCCTACCACACCCTGCCACATATTTTCTGTCGCCTTATTCATCTGTTTTTCTGCAATTAGCGATCTCTCTCTCTCACTCTCTCTCTCTCCACTTTGATAAATACACACGCTCCCTTTCTCATTTTTCTCTCTTCAGAGTACCCGTAACCTGAGAGAGGGAGAGAGATGCAGGAAATTGGTTTATATGGCGTGGAGGGAGATTTCTGCTCCTCTCTCTCTCTCTCTCTCTCTCTCTCTCTCTCTCTCTCTCTCTCTCTCTCTCTCTCTCTCTCTCGTATTTCGCGTTTCTCCCTTTTCTCTTTTTTCCCCCGCTCTCCCTCCCTTCGCCTTCTTTTCTCCTCCTCCTCCTCCTCCTCCTCCTCCTCCTTCTCCTCCTCCTCCCTCTTCCTCCTCCTCCTCCTTCCTTTTCCTCCTCCTCCTCCTTCCTCTTTTCCTCATTCATTTCATCCTTTCCTTCTAATTCCTTCCTTACTCCTTGCCCTCCACCCCCCCCCTCTCTCTCTCTCTCTCTCTCTCTCTCTCTCTCTCTCTCACTCCGCAGCTGTGGAAATGTGTTGGATTTTTTGGATCAGGTTGCGTAGAGAGAGAGCGAATATATATATATAATATATATATATATATATATATATATATATATATATATATATATATATATATATATAATATAATTATGTAAAATGTTTGTGTGTTTGTGTATGTTCATAGTTGACTGTATTTGTGTATGTCTGATGCGAAATTGTGTATGTATGTATGTGTGTGTGTGTGTGTGTGAGAGAGAGAGAGAGAGAGAGAGAATATTGGCGTGGACATGAGAAAGTTTGTGTGGATGTCGCGCGGGTGCTATTGAGTGTTTATGTGCGTGTCTGTGCGAGTGAGTATGTGTATGCCTGCCCGTGTGCGTGTAAGTGTGTGTGCGCGTGCTTATGTGCGAGAAATTGTGTGTGGGTATGTGTGTATACAGGCGCGCACGTGCGAGTGAAGGTATGTGTGGATGTTAGTGTGTGTGTGTGTGTGTATGTGTGTGTGCGTGTGTGTGTGTGTGTGTGCGTGCGTGTTGCCATGTATACTTAACTGTTTATTTATCTTTCCTCTGGCTAACCTACCTCTTACCTCCTCTCTCTCTCTCTCTCTCTCTCTCTCTCTCTCTCTCTCTCTCTCTCTCTCTCTCTCTCTCTTTGCTTACCTGTCTACCTACCTACGTTTACCTGCCTTTATTCTCACCTAATTATCTACCTTCCCCTTTTTTTTATGGATCTACCTACTGACCTACTTACCTGCCTACCTACCTACCTACCTACGTTTGCTACTTCTACATACGATTATTTTTCCCAGCCTAATAAAGAAAAAAAAAAAAAATCAGTGAGGCATTTTTATCACACTAGCAATTAACTAGGCGAAGGCGATTATCCAAACACCCAATTATCCAAACACTTAATTATCCAAACACCCAATTATCCAAACACCCGATAATCCAAACGCCCAATTATCCAAACACCCAATTATCCAAACACCCAATTATCCAAACACTTAATTATCCAAACACCCAATTATCCAAACCTTAATTATCCAAACACCCAATTATCCAAACACTCGATAATCCAAACACCCAATTATCCAAACACTCGATTATCCAGACACCCAGTTATCAAAACACCCAGTTATCCAAATACCTAATTATCCAAACACCTAATTATCCAAACACTCAATTATCCAAACATTATCCAAACACCGAGGTATCCTGATGTGGTGGATCCTGCCTGATGGTGGTAGTTGTGGTTGTGGTAGTGGTGGTGATGCTAAGTGTGGTTGTTGCTTGTGGTAGTGGTGGTGGTGGTTATGGGTGTGGTGATTCTGGTAGTTGTGGTGGTGGTGGTAGGTCTAGTAGTTGTGGTAGTGATGGTGGTAGGTGTGGTAGCAGTTGTGGTAGTAATGGTAATGATGTTGGTAGTTGTGGTTGTTGTCGCCGGTGGTAGCGGTCGTTGTGGTAGTGATGGTGGTAGTTGTGATTGTGGTAGTGGAAGTTGTGGTTATAGTGGTAGATATGGTGGTGGTGGTAGTTGTGGTTAGTGATGGTGGTAGATGTGGTGGAAATGTTGGTAGTGGTGTTGGCAGGGTTTAGTAGTGTAGTTAGGGACGGAATTGAGAGAGAGAGAGAGAGAGAGAGAGAGAGAGAGAGAGAGGGAAGGAGAGAATAAAATGCGCAGTTACATAAGTTTATGCATATGAGAGAGAGAGAGAGAGAGAGGACTACTAAAATGCGTACATGCATGTGTGCGTGTGAAAGCAGGTGGTGCTTGTACGCTTGCATGTGCTCCTCCATGTTTGTATGTTTAGGTGTGTGTGTGTGTGTGTGTGTGTGTGTGTGTGTGTGTGTGTGTGTACGTGTTTCTGTGTCTGCGTCTTTATGTACGTATGTTTGTTATTTTATACATGTGTATATTCGTGTATGTGTGCGTACCCATGTGCGTGTGTGCGTATCAGCTTGCATGCGCTTATTATATGTGCGTGAGTGCTTGGGGGTGTGCGTGCGTGCGTGCGGATCAACTTGCACGCAACCCGAGCCGAACAAACACACACACAAACACACGGCCGGATAGTCAGGTGTTTGCCAAGCACTCCAGGCCGGTAGGGTGGTAGGCAGGGTGAGAGGTAGGGTGGTAGGTGGGTAGGAAGGGTGGTAGGTAGGGCGGTAGGTAGCGGGCAGGGTGGTAGGTGGGTAGGCAGGGTGGTAAGGTGTAGGTAGGGTGGTAAGCAAGGTGGTAGGTGGGTAGGCAGGGTGGTAGGCAGGGTGATACGTAGGGTGGTAGGCAGGGTGGGAGGGTGGTAGGTGGGTAGGTAGGGTGGTAGGCAGGGTAACAGGCGAAGAGAGAGAGAGAGAGAGGTAGTGAGAAGACAAAAATGAAAATAAAAACATGAGAGAGAGAGAGCAGAAACGAAAGATTAAAGCGAGAGGATGAAAGAGAGAGAGGGAGGGAGAGGAAGGGTGTCAAAGAATAAAGTAAATCAAGAGCATTTGTTAAAGAGAGAGAGAGAGAGGGAGAGAGAGAGAGAGAGACAGAGAGAGAGAGAGAGAGAGAGACAGAGAGAGAGAGAGACAGAGAGAGAGAGAGAGAGAGAGAGAGAGAGCGCTCCCATCTCGTTTCCCGAAAGTCTGCGAAATTGGGCTGACTGGAACCGTAGATTTTTATTAAGTTAAAGGAAGTGGTGGATGTTAATGAGATCTAAGAAGGTCTCTCTCTCTCTCTCTCTCTCTCTCTCTCTCTCTCTCTCTCTCTTTTCTCCTTCATTTTCATCGCTCCTTCCTTTCTGCCTTCTTTCCTTCCTTCCTTCCTTATTTCTATCCTTCCTTCCTTCCTTCCTTCTTTTCCTCCTTCATTATTTAGTTAATTTCGTGAAGTATTAAAAAATGAGAGAGAGAGAGCGAGAGAGAGAGAGAGGGAAGGAGGGAGGGAGAGAATGGAGAGAAGAAGGAAGGGAGGGAGAGAAGGTAGGGAGGAATTGCGTGAGCGTAATCAAATTTGCATTTACCGTGTCCCGTGTCTTATAGTGTGGTGTGTGGTGTGGTGTGGTGGTGTGTGGTGTGGTGGTGATGGTGACAATTTTTGGAGAGAGAGAGAGAGAGCAGGTGTGTGGTTGGATTAAAGAAGATAGATTGCGTGTGTGTGTATGTGTGTGTGTGTGTGTATGTGTGTGTGTGTGTGTGTGTGTGTGTGTGTGTGTGTGTGAGAGAGAGAGAGAGAGAGAACCATCCATCCTCCAAATAATTCTATCAATTCTTTTCTTTCGATTTTTTCTCTATATTTGTCTGTCTGTCTGTGTAGCTGTATCTGTCTATCTATCTGTCTGTCTATCTATCTGTCTATCTATCTATCTATGGCTGTTCCCTTGCTATCAAAATTGCAAAGGAGAAATGCAAGCGAAGATCATCCACATACCTGTACCTACCAATATTTCTGCTACCAATATTCCTACCAACATTACTACTACTACTACTACTACTACTACTACTACCACACCTGCCAACACTGCTACTACTACTACTACTACTATACTTTACCTACTGACATTACCTATCGCTACTACTGCAAATATTCCCACCAACGTTACCTACCAACATTACTGCTGCTACTATTGCTACCACACCAACCAACATTACTAATATTAGAACAGCCATACCACTGTTCTACCAACATTACAAACCATCAACATTTCCAACTACCAACATTCCTACCACCACCATTCCTCTACCAACATTTCAACTAACATTCCTACTACCAACATTCCAACTACCAACATTTCAGCTAACATTCCTACTACCAACATTCCAACTACCAACATTCCTATTACCAACATTCCAACTACCACCATTCCTACCACCACCATTCCTACTACCAACATTCCAACTACCAACATTCCTACTACCAACATTCCAACTAACATTCCTACTACCAACATTCCAACTACCAACATTCCTCTACCAACATTATGGTTACGCGTGTTTCGCCGTTAAATATGCTGATGGACTGGTCGATAGATGCATAGACTTGTCGATAGATAAAAGGCCGGATAGATTAGCTTGGGAGCTCGATAGATAGATAAATAGATAGAGATTGCGGGTACTCAGATGCAGATAGATAGATAGATAGATAGGTAGGTAGGTAGGTAGATGGATAGTTATATGTTGGTTATGAGATAGATAGACATATGCAGACGCAGATAGATGCATTGATAGATAAATAGACAGGTTAATAGATAGATAGATAGACAGACAGATAGATAGATAAAAATAAATACGATAGATGGATGGATAGAGATAAATAACATACAGGCAGATAGATAGATAGACAGATAGATAGATAAATAGATAGATAGATAGATATTCGGGGCACAGGGTTCATTGTCCAGACGTTTGAAAAAAAAACAAAAAATAATAAGAAAAATAAGTCTCATTACCCAGCCGATAAAAGAATGTTGGTTATCGAGCAATGGTGGTAGTTGTGGTAGGTGTGGTGGTGGTGGTTGTGGTTGTGGTGATGGTGGTAGTTATTATTGGTGATACTTCTCTCTCTCTCTCTCTCTCTCTCTCTCTCTCACACACACACACACACACACACACACACACACACACACACACACACTTCCTCTTGTTTTCTTCGTTGATTAATACAGAATTTTTTTTTTTTTTGGGGGGGGGACAATAAATAAAAAAAAAATTATTTGTACGGGTGTGCCTGGCCGTCCTCCCTCATAGATAGATAGATAGATAGATAGACAGACAGACAGATAGATAGCAGAGACAGACTGGCCGAAATTCCCCTTTATCTCCTCCCTTCTCCTTGATCTCCTTTCGTCTCCTTGGTTACTAGTGCATATTGGGTGGATTCATATGATGGAACTGAATCACTGGGGGCTCGTCAGGTCTCTCTCTCTCTCTCTCTCTCTCTCTCTCTCTCTCTCTCTCTCTCTCTCTCTCTCTCTCTCTCTCTCTCTCTCACACACACACACACACACACACACACACACACACACACACACTAAAATTGCCACCTCTTGACCTTCAATGCCGAGGTGTAGCAATAGGTTGACATTAGAATACGGTGCTAATCACGAAGAAGTGCTATGGACTAGATGTAGAGTCGTAGCATACAGAGAGACAGTTGGGTAGGTAGGTGGGTAGGTAGGTGGTTAGGTAGGCAGGCAACAGACAGGCAGGCAAATAGATAGGCAGGTAGGTAGGTAGACAGACAGGTAGGCAATCAAGCAATTAGGCAGACAGGTAGGGTGGGCGGTGATAGGCTAATTAGGAGTATACAGGTGTGTGGTGAGGTGACCTTATGAGGTAATTAAGTCGCTAAAATGGTGAGAGTAATTTTGGGGGGTCTCACCTGGGGTAATATTATTCTGTCTATCTGTCTATCTATTGCCAGACGCCTTAATCCCGTAACATTGTCGAAGGGCAGTTACAATAAACAAAACCACAGCTACTGCCTACAAGAAGCCGAGCTATAAAGGGACCTTGAGCTCAAAGTCACTGTTCAATGTGCAAGTCACCTTAAGTCATCACAGTCTGTAAGTCCACCGTTAATACTTCATGGAAAGTTAGGTGACATCAGGAATATCCGAGAAAGTTCCCAGTTTTTTACCCTAGGCGATCTCAGAGAATATCCACTCTATTGGAACCATACTCCTTTCAGCACTGCGTCCACCTGAAGGCATTATTGTAGTAAATTTTTAGCGTGTTAGCATCAGGGGTTATTGAAACAGCGTCCCGGAATCCGGTTTTTACATACTGAATAATATCCGGTGTTCGGTTGATGCAGTGCCGTATATTTGGCCAGAAGAAGCTGCCAGTTGAGTGATTAAGTTGACGGAGTTTGAAGGCTCTGGACCGGAGAGGCTTCGAGTAATGGCCAGTTATATTGTAAGCCGAAAGAACGAAAGAAATATTCACAAAAACTAAGATAAATAAAAACGGATATAGGAAGTTTTCGTAATAATAATAATATAATGATGATAGTAACGAAAATACTAATAATAACGTAGTAGTAGAAATGCTCATAATAATAATAATAATAATGATAATAATAATAATAATAATAATGCTCCAGCCAATGCCATTAGGGTAATTATTCGCTTTTGTCTTTACAGGTACATACAGGTGTGCGTATTGGAAGGTGCACAGGGACTGGCTGCCGCACGCTCAGGTGAAGTGTGTGTGTGTGTGTGTGTGTGTGTGTGTGTGTGTGTGTGTGTGTGTGTGTGTGTGTGTGTGTGTCCAAATCCTCTCGATGAAAATAATTGTAAGAAAAAAATGAAGATCCCTCATTAGGACTCTCTCTCTCTCTCTCTCTCTCTCTCTCTCTCTCTCTCTCCTTTTACCTTAGTACCGATAGTAGTAGTAATAATAGGAGAGAGAGAGAGAGAGAGAGAGAGAGAGAGAGAGGTTATTTAGAGGGAAAGAGAGAAGGATGTGATGAGTAAGAGAGTGAGAGAAAATGAGAGAGAGAGAGAGGGGGGGAGATGTGTGAAAGGAAGGAGGAAGGAAAGAGGGAAGGAAGTAGGAAGGGAGGGGCAGCAGCGAACAGATTGAGAGAGAGTGTGTGAGAGAGAGAGGGGGGGGGGATTGGCCGCGCAGGTCGCAAAGACAAATATTGATGTATGGGACTCAAGATTACCCCCCCTCTCTCTCTCTCTCTCTCTCTCGTGTGTGTGTGTGTGTGTGTGTGTGTGTGTGTGTGTGTGTGTGTGTGTGTTTACCCTTCTGAAAGGAATTAGTGATTGAGGAGGGGAGATAAGTCAATGAGAGAGAGAGAGAGAGAGGGAAAGCATAGTTTCATGTACAAAAAAATCATTCTAACACACACACACACACACACACACACACACACACACACACACACACACACACACACACACACACACTCGCTTTCTCATTTTAATACTCACTTACATTCCTTTATGACATTATAAGCGAAGGAAGGAAGGAGTTGGGAAGGAAGGAAGGGAGGGAGGAGGGAAGGAAGGTTTGATGGAGAGGGAGAGGAAGTGGGATGAATGAAATGAGGGGGAAAGAAGGAAGAATTGAAGGAAGGGAGGGAGGGAGGAGGGTGAGAGAAAGAGGAAGGAAGGAAGGAAGCTAGAAATGAGGGAACGAAGGGAGGTAGGGAGGAGGGTGAGAAAAAGAGGAAGGAAGGAACGAAGGGAGGGAGGGAGGAAGGAAGGAGTGAATGAAGAAAGGAAAGGAGGAAAGGAGAAGAAAGAGAGGGAGAGAGGCAGGAAGGAAGGAAGGAAGAAATGAAACAATGACAGTGGATGAATGAAGGAAAGGGAAAGAAGGAAGGAAAGGAGAGAGGGAAGGAAGGAAAGAAGAAATGATGGAAGGAGACAGGGGGAGGGGGAAGGAAGAGGAGGGAGGAAGGAAGAAAGGAAGGAGTCAGTGAGAAAAGAAGGAAGGGAGCTGAAAGTAATAAGCTTTTTTCCTCCCTTCGTTCCCCCTCCTGCCTCCCTTTCTTCCCTCCAGCTCATCATGACGAATTAACTGAGAGAGAGAGAGAGAGGGAGAGAGAGAGAGAGAGAGAGAGAGCGAGCTAGTTCACTCCCTGACAAGATTCAACAGCCAAGTTTTGATTAGCCTCTATGGTCAGGAGGGAGGCAGGTGAGAGAGAGAGAGAGAGAGAGAGAGAGAGAGAGAGAGAGAGAGAGAGGAAGGTGGGCAGGCTGGCAGGTGAGGGAGGAAGGGAGGGAGAGTGGTAGGTAGGTAAGTAGGTAGGTAGGTTGGTAGATAGGGAGATAAGTATTTAGGATGAAGTGGGTAGATATGGGAAGGGAAGAGGAGGAAGAATGAGGAGGGAAAGGAAGGGAAGGGAAATACAGAGTTGTAGTAGTAGTAGTGGTGGTGGTGGTGGTGGCAGTAGTAGTAGTAATAGTAGTAGTAGTGGTGGTGGTGGCAGTAGTAGTAGTAATAGTAGTAGTAGTAGTGGTGGTGGTGGTGATGGTAGTGGTAGCAGTAGTATTAGAAGTAGTAGTTGTAGTAACCCCAGTCTCACCTGAATAAAAACCCAGTGGACTGCAGGTTGTGGATGGTGGTAGTTGTGGTGGTGGTAGTATTGTGATGGTGGTAGTTGTGGTAGATGTGGAGGTTGTGGTAGGGATTAGAGACGTTGTATTACCGGGCAGCACCACCGCCTAATTATATCAGTGCCACCACGTGAAGGCCTTCCTCTCCAATAGTAGGTATGGGGAGAAGGGAAGGGAGGGAGGGAAGAGAAAGGAAGTGAAGGGAGGGAGGGGAAGGGAAGGGAAGGGAAGGGAGGGAGGGGAAGGGAAGGACAGAAGGTTAGGGGAAAGGAAAGGAAAGGAGTAAAAAGAAGGAAAGTGAGGAGGAAGAGGAGATGGGAGAGGAAGGGAAGGGGAAGGAAAGGGAGGAAGAGGAGCTGTGAAAAGAAGGGAAGGGAGGGGAAGGGAAATGGAAGGGGAAGGAAGGAAAGGGAGGGAAAGGCAAAAGAAATGAGAAGGGGAAGGAAGGCAGGAAGAAAAGAAAAGAAGCAAGAGTAAGAGAAGGAAAAAGAGGAGGAGGAAGGGAAGGAAGAGGAGAGGAGGAAAGAGAGGGAGGAGGGTAGGGGAGAGAGGAAGAGAGAAGTGGAGGGGAAAGGAAGAGAAAGAGAGGGGAGGGAAGGGAAGAGGAGAGAGATTGGGTACGGAAGGTAAAGGGAGGGAAGGGAGGAAAAAGAGGGGAGGGGAGGGGAAGGGAGGGGAGGGGAAGGAAGCCAAAGATTACTCTAGAGAGGGTAAAGATAATGTGTTTTCTAATTAGTACCACACCTACCACATTTACCACACTGCTACCACAGCACTACCACAACTCTACCACAGCACTACCACAACTCTACCACAGCACTACCACAACTCTACCACACCTACCACAGCACTACCACAACTCTACCACAGCACTGCCACACCTACCACACTGCTACCACATTTACCAAACTACTGCCACAACACTCCCACACCAACCACAACACTACCAAATCTACCCCAACACTACCACACCTACCACAACACTACCACACCTACCACAACACTCCCCCACCTACCACAACACTACCACACCTACCACAACACTACCACACCTACCACAACACTACCACACCTACCACAACACTGCCACACCTACCACAACACCACCACACCTACCACAACACCACCACACCTACCACAACACCACCACACCTACCACAACACCATACCACACCTACCACAACACTACCACACCTACCCCAACACCACCACACCTACCCCAACACTACCTCACCTACCACAACACTACCACACCTACCACAACACCATACCACACCTACCACAACACTACCACACCTACCACAACACTACCACACCTACCACAACACTACCACACCTACCACAACACTACCACACCTACCACAACACTACCACACCTACCACAACACTACCACACCTACCACAACACTACCACACCTACCACAACACTACCACACCTACCACAACACTACCACACCTACCACAGCACCATACCACACCTACCACAACACTACCACACCTACCACAACACTACCACACCTACCACAACACTACCACACCTACCACAGCACCATACCACACCTACCACAGCACCATACCACACCTACCACAACACTACCACAGGCCTACCACAACTACCATTACCACACTTATTTCCACATTTTATCAAGTACGTTAAAGCTGATCCAGCCTTGATGACTACCACAATTACCGCTATTTTGTGTCCGTAGTAGCTACCACACAACTACCACACCAACCACAAACAGCTACCTTAAACACTACAGCTACCATGACTACCACAAACAGCTACCACAACTACCATGACTCACATAGACAACTACCACAACTACCATGACTCACACAGATAACTACCATGACTACCACAAACAACTACCACAACTACCACTGACAGTACAGCTACCATACACAGCTACCACATGTCAAAGGCACAACAACCACAAACAGCTACCACAACTACCACCTCCACACCTACCACAACAACGACCTCCTCACCTACCACAGCTACCACCTCCACACCTACCACAACTACCACCTCCACGCCTACCACAACTACCACCTCCACACCAACCACAACTACCACGTCTCTAACATATTTGTCACAGCTACCACACCTACAACAACTGCCACGATGACTACCACAACTACCACCACCACCACGAAACCACGATCACAACTACCATTCCTACCACAGCTACCAGTGTTTATAAGTACCACAACTAACATCAAAGCTACCACACAAAGTCACAAGAGTAAGGTTCTCTCTCTCTCTCTCTCTCTCTCTGTATTCATATCTCGATCTATTTATCTATCTATCCATCTGTCTATCTAAATATATCTATCTGTCACCAGCTGTCTCAATCAGTCTATATGTATCTATTATCCAAATCTATCTATCCGTGTATCTGTCTATCTATCTATCTATCTATCTCCAGAGGGCAAAAGGTCGGGTAATTATTGTTGTTATTGATATCACGTTACGCGATGGTGGTAGTTGTGGTAGGCGATGGTGGTAGTTGTGGTGGAAGAAGTGTTGATATGGTAGTGATGGTGGGAATGTTGGTAGTTGTAATGGAATGTTGGTAGTGGTGATAGGAATGTTGGTGGTGGTTGTAGGAATGTTTGTTGGTAGGGATGGGTGAGTGAGAATGTTGGTAGTTGTGGTAGGAATGATGGTCGTTGTGGTAGGAATGTTGGTAGTTGTGGTAGGAATGTTTGTTGGTAGGGGCAGGAGAGAGTATGGTGCAAAGAAACGTTAATAGCGAACATATCGGAGTTGTGGTAGGAATGTTGGTAGTGGTGGGAATGTTGGTAGTTGTAGGAATGTTGGTAGTGTTGGTAAGAATATTGGTAGTGGTGGTAGGAATGTTGGTAGTGGTGAGAATGTTGGTAGTTGTAGGAATGTTGGTAGTGGTGGTAGGAATGTTGATAGTGGTGGTAGGAATGTTGGTAGTGGTGGTAGGAATGTTGATAGTGGTGGTAGGAATGTTGGTAGTGGTGAGAATGTTGGTAGTTGTAGGAATGTTGGTAGTGGTGGTAGGAATGTTGATAGTGGTGGTAGGAATGTTGGTAGTGGTGAGAATGTTGGTAGTGGTGGTTGGAATATTGGTAGTGGTGGTAGGAATGTTGGTAGTGGTGGTAGGAATGTTGGTAGTGGTGGTAGGAATGTTGGTAGTGGTGGTCTGAATGTTGGTAGTGGTGGTATGAATGTTGGTAGTGGTGGTATGAATGTTGGTAGTGGTGGTATGAATGTTGGTAGTGGTGGTATGAATGTTGGTAGTGGTGGTAGGAATGTTGGTAGTGGTGGTAGGAATGTTGGTAGTGGTGGTAGGAATGTTGGTAGTGGTGGTATGAATGTTGGTAGTGGTGGTATGAATGTTGGTAGTGGTGGTAGGAATGTTGGTAGTGGTGGTAGGAATGTTGGTAGTGGTGGTAGGAATGTTGGTAGTGGTGGTAGGAATGTTGGTAGTGGTGGTAGGAATGTTGGTAGTGGTGAGAATGTTGGTAGTTGTGTGAATGTTGGTAGTGGTGGTCTGAATGTTGGTAGTGGTGGTCTGAATGTTGGTAGTGGTGGTAGGAATGTTGGTAGTGGTGGTAGGAATGTTGGTAGTGGTGGTTAACGTGGGGTAGATTGGATGATATTGGTAGCTAATCAAGTTGCTGATCCCGCCTGATGGGATTACGAATTGTGGTAGATGGTGGTAGTTGTGGTAGATGGTAATAGATTGTGGTAATACTGATAATGTTAGGTGTGGTAGTAGTTGTGGTAGATTGTGGTAGGTTGTGGTAGTACTGATAATGCTAGTTGTGGTAGTA
>NC_137025.1:2157500-2172500 GCF_032717465.1 Coenobita brevimanus | reverse complement strand
TCTATCTGTCTATCTATCTATCTATATGTATAATGATAGATGTTTGATGAAGAGTGATAGATAGATAACTGGATGCATACAGAGAGAGGGAGGGAGAGAGAGAGAGAGAGAGAGAGAGAGAGAGAGAGAGACAGACAGACAGACAGACAGACAGACAGAGGATGTGTGAATGTGCCATCTCTCTCTCTCTCTCTTTCTCTCTCTCTCGCCATCACAGCTCCTCAACGGATTTAAAAGAAGGATTGGAATTAAATAATTTAGTATCTCATCAAGGGCCCCTCTCTCTCTCTCTCTCTCTCTCTCTCTCTCTCGTCTTTCAACCCTGCTTCCTTCCTTCCTTCTTTCCTTCCTTCCTTCCTATCTTCCTTCCTTCATTTATTTAGCACTTCCTCTTCCTTGTTTTCCTTCCTTCCTTCCTTCTTTCCTTCCTTCCTTCTTTCCTTCCTTCCTTCTTTCCTTCCTTCCTTCTTTCCTTCCTTCCTATCTTCCTTCCTTCATTTATTTAGCACTTCCTCTTCCTTGTTTTCCTTCCTTCCTTCCTTCCTTCTGTCCTTCCTACCATCCTTCCTTCCTTCCTTCCACCCTTCATTGATTGATTTAGTTTTTATGTTCCTTGTTTCCTTCCTTCCTTCCTTTCCTTCCTTTTACTTGATCAGTTTCTGTATTTTCTTCCTACTTTCCCCTTAACCCTTTCTCGTCCTTCCTTCCCTGCCTGCTTCCTTCCTTCCTTCCTTGCTCCCATCCTTCCTTGCTTCCTTCCCTTCCTTCCTTCCCTCCTTCCTTCCTTCCTTCCTTCTATCCTTCCCTCCCTCCCTCCTGGTTTTATCCTGCCTCATAATTTTTCGCCTTCAAATTATTCATCTCTCTCTCTCTCTCTCTCTCTCTCTCTCTCTCTCTCTCTCTCTCTCTCTCTCTCTCTCTCTCCACTCAATACCCTCGTTATCAATAATTATAAAAGATAATGAGGAACAGATAATTTTATAAGCAAGGGAGTTATTTGACCTGCCTTGACCTTTGACCTTTTGTGGTAATTGTGGTGGTAGTGATGATGGTTGTGGTGGTGGTAGTATTAGTGGTGGTGATGACGGTAGTTGTGATAGTGATGATGGTGGTGGTAGTTGTGATTGTGATGATGGTGACGGTGGTAGTTGTGGTGGCAGTGATGATGGTGGTGGTTGTTGTGGTAGTGGTGGTGATGGTGATGGTGGTAGTTGTGGTAGTGGTGGTGATGATGGTGGTAGTTGTGGTGGCAGTGGTGATGGTGGTGGTAGTTGTGGTAGTGGTGGTGATGATGGAGGTAGTTGTGGTGGCAGTGGTGATGGTGGAGGTAGTTGTGGTGGCAGTGGTGATGGTGGTGGTAGTTGTGGTAGTGGTTTGGTTAATAATAGTGATGGCGTCTTGTGTAATGTTGTTATGCTGTCGTCTTATTCTGTTCTGCTCTTTTTCCTGTGTTCTGTTTTCCTGTTCTCTCCTGTTCTCCTATTCTCTCATGTTCTGTGTTCTATTCTCCTGTTCTCTCCTGTTCTCTCCTGTTCTCCTATTCTCTCCTGTTCTCCTATTCTCTCCTGTTCTCCTATTCTCTCCTGTTCTCTCCTGTTCTCCTATTCTCTCATGTTCTATGTTCTGTTCTCCTGTTCTCTCCTGTTCTCCTATTCTCTCCTATTCTCTCCTGTTCTCCTATTCTCTCATGTTCTGTGTTCTATTCTCCTGTTCTCTCATGTTCTCCTATTCTCTCCTGTTCTCTCCTGTTCTCCTATTCTCTCCTGTTCTCATGTTCTGTGTTCTGTTCTCCTGTTCTCTCATGTTCTCCTGTTCTCCCCAGCCTGACGTCCTCCATCAATGACCTGACGGGCGAGGCGGCGGTGTTGGAGGCGGCCATAAAGAACAATGACACTTACCAGGTTAAACGGGTGCTTGAACTGCATCACGACAAGTTCCAGGTGAGTAGATGAAGCGTAGATGTGAGGTAGATATAAAGGGTAGATGAAGCGTAGATGTGAGGTAGATATAAAGGGTAGATGAAGCGTAGATGTGAGGTAGATATAGAGGGTAGATGAAGCGTAGATGTGAGGTAGATATAGAGGGTAGATGAAGCGTAGATGTGAGGTAGATATAGAGGGTAGATGAAGCGTAGATGTGAGGTAGATATAAAGGGTAGATGAAGCGTAGATGTGAGGTAGATATAAGGGTAGATGAAGCGTAGATGTGAGGTAGATATAAAGGGTAGATGAAGCGTAGATGTGAGGTAGATATAAAGGGTAGATGAAGCGTAGATGTGAGGTAGATATAAAGGGTAGATGAAGCGTAGATGTGAGGTAGATATAGAGGGTAGTTGAAGCGTAGATGTGAGGTAGATATAGAGGGTAGTTGAAGCGTAGATGTGAGGTAGATATAGAGGGTAGTTGAAGCGTAGATGTGAGGTAGATATAGAGGGTAGATGAAGCGTAGATGTGAGGTAGATATAGAGGGTAGATGAAGCGTAGATGTGAGGTAGATATAGAGGGTAGATGAAGCGTAGATGTGAGGTTGGTAGAGTAGATGGAGAGGTGTGAGATAGATATAAGGTTAAGTGGGTCCTTGAACGGCATCACGACAAGTTCCAGGTGGGTAGATAGGGGGTAGTTAGATGGTAGTCTCTCTCTCTCTCTCTCTCTCTCTCTCTCTCTCTCTCTCTCTCTCTCTCTCTCTCTCTCCCTGCTACCAACCACACAATCTCTTAATCATATTATAAGGGGAAGTTGGCCTTTTTACTCTCTCTCTCTCTCTCTCTCTCTCACACACACACACACACACACACAATTATTGGCTATGCATCTGTGCACACTACTTATCTTCTGTTAATATGTCTATCTATCTATCTGTCTGTCTATCTCTTTATCTATCTGTCTCCCCTGTCACTCTCTTCCTCTCCCCAAACTCCTTTCTGCAAGTCATTTAACTCTTTTCCGTTCTCTCTCTCTCTCCCTCCCTCATCTCTTTTTTAACCTCTCCTCCTCTCTCCCACACTGTCATCTTCCCTCACGCTCTTATGCAGCTTATTTCACTCTCCTCTCCTCTCCTCTCTTCTCTCATTCCCCCTCCAATATTTCCTTCCTCCTCTCTTCGCATCTCTCTTCCTCCTCCATACTCTTCTCTACAATTCATTTCTCTCTTTCCCCCTCCTCTTCTTTTATTCTCCCCTCCATGCCCCTTCTCCCTCTTCTTTCTTTCCCATCCCTCCCCCTACCTAATCTCTCCCCATGATTCCCTTACCATTTATCTTGCCCCTTCGTCTCCCCCTCACCCCTTGCATATTACCCCTCCCATCTCCCCCTTACCCCTCCCATCTCCCCCTTACCCCTTCCATCTCCCCCTTACCCCTTCCATCTCCTCCTTACCCCTCCCATCTCCCCCTTACCCCTCCCATCTCCCCCTTACCCCTCCCATCTCCCCCTTACCCCTCCCATCTCCCCCTTACCCCTCCCATCTCCCCCTTACCCCTTCCATCTCCCCCTTACCCCTTCCATCTCCCCCTTACCCCTTCCATCTACCCCTTACCCCTCCCATCTACCCCTTACCCCTTCCATCTCCCCCTTACCCCTTCCATCTCCCCCTTACCCCTTCCATCTCCCCCTTACCCCTTCTGTACTCCCCCTTACCCCTCCCATCCCCCTTACCCTTTCTATACTCCCCCTACTGCTCTTCTATATCACCCCCTCCACTACCATTCCTCATCACTACTGCGCCTCAAGTCTTCCCCCTCCTTTTCCCCCTCCCCATCTCTTTTCCCCTCCCCACCCACCCTACTCTGTCCTTCCCTACTGTTTCCCTTACTCTTCCCTCTTCTCCCTCCCCCCCCCACTCTTTCTGTGTTTTCTCCTAATGTCCCTCTTGTCCCCTTCTTTCCCCCCCCCTACCCTTCCCTGGCTTCTCCTGTTACCCATTCTCTTTCCTCCTCTTTCCCTCCCTCCTTCCTTTCGTGGGTTATTCCTCACTGTCCTTTCTTTTTCCTCTCCCCCCCCCCCCACAACCTTCTCTGGCTTTCCCTGTGTTCCCTTCCTGTTCCCTCTGCCGCCCCTCCTGACGCCCTCCTCTGCCCCAGATTGACCTTCATGGCAGTCTGCTGGACAAGTCGTCGTGTGACACAGGCAGCCGGTGCGTATCGCAGGACATGGAGGTGCTGCTGCGTAAGTCACAGACGCTGCTGGACCGCTACGACCACCGCAGCGACACCGGCAGCGACCCGCCCGACACCGCCCCGGGGGTCTTCACCAACGCCCTCCACCTGGCCGTCGACCATGGCGCCGCCGATGTGGTGCGGCTCCTGCTGCGCTACGGCGTCGAGCCCAACCGTGGCGGTATTATCTCCCTCCCGCCGGGGCCGGGGCCGGGGCCGGGGTCAGCAGGGGTGGGGATGGCCGGGGTGGGGGTAATGGGAGGGTTTGGTGGTCCTGGCCGCCCCCGCCCCTCCCCCAGGGTGTCTCCCACCAGTGTGCTGAGTGTGGACCGTCGCAGCCTCAGCACCACACACTCCCTCATGGGCTCACCCTCACCCCGTGCCTCCCCCAGGGCCTCACCCCGGGCATCACCAAGAGGGTCACCCAGAGCCTCACCCCGGGGCTCACCCCGCTCCGGCTCGCCCAGGTCCTACAGCTCACGCCCCTCATCCCCGCTGGCAGGGCCAGAGCGGGGCAGCCCCCGGGCCCCCTCCCCCCGTGCAGCGTCTCCCCTGAACTTCGTGCCGCCGCCTGTCCCTTACGGTGACCCTGAGGTGCGGCTGCGGCCCCAGACCTTCCCTCGGCCCCCACAGTCCACGCAGCAGCAGCAGCAGCCACAGCCGCAGGAGGGGCAGGACCAGAGCCAGGTGCCGCGGCCGGCCCGCTGGTGCAGGAATGGCGGTGTGGACGAAAAGGCTCGGTCACCACTGTCAGGAGATACGGCCGCGGCAGTGGGGGCTGCAAAGGAGGGCGTCGGGGGCGGGGCCACAGTGGGGCCTAGTGGTGGGGCAGGGGCGGGGGCGGGGGTGGGGACGGGGTCAGTACGGGACAAGAACAGGTCTCCCGGGACAGCTGAGGGCCGCAGCATCATCAAGGAGCGGGAGAAGGAGGTGGTGCGGGAGCGAGAGGAGCGTGTGAAGGAGGCGCGGAAGGACACATCCACTCGGCGCGTGTCCTGGGTGCCCGGGGTGACCGACAACGCCACCGCCACCAGGGACAAACCGGCGTACAAGCGGCGGCACTCGGCGGTCGTCAGGTCAAGCGAGGTCACATTCCAACGCCAGCGGTCATTCTCACTCGACAGTCAGCAGGTTGGTTGCGGAGGGGGAGGGGGAAGAAGGGATATGATGATGATGATGACGTTGATAGGGTTAGGCTTAAGATGTAGAGGGTGATACTGTTGATAAAGAATATGATAATAGTGATAATGAGTTTCATGATGGTTACTATGATGCTGATAAAGTGCTAATGATGATGATGATGCTGTTCTTGCCCTACAGCAGGTGCGTCTGACGGCAGCTGCGGCGTCGTGGTTGGCGGTGCCGCGGCCGGTCATCTCCACCGAGAACAGCACCACCCGCCTGGCCGAGCCCCGGGGCGAACGCGACCGCTCCGAACCCCGCTTCTTCACCTTCTCCGACCTCCACCCCTGCACCTGGGACGCCCACACCACCCCCGCCTCCACCCCAGCAGGCCGGGGCAGGACGGGGACGGCGCGGGGCGGGGCGGGTGGGGCAAACGCGGCCAACGCAGGCGCGGAGTCACGGATCATGGTGCTTAACCCGGACCTACCCAGGGAACGACTGGTGACCTTAACGAGCAGCGAAGGGGCGCGTCTCACCTTCGCCGACGTCTACACCCGGGAATACCTGTATACCTTACCTGTCCTCTTCCTGGCCGCGGCGAGGGGTAACTCCGCCATTACGTACCTCCTGCTGAAGTACGGTGCCGCCCCCGCCGCCACGGATACACTAGGCAACACCCCGCTGCACCTGGCCGCGTGTCAGCTGCATGTGGCGTGGGAGAGTGTACTGGACCTGCTGGAGTTTGGGGCGCCTGTTTCACGCACAAATACACAGGGCACCGCGCCGCTACACCTACAGCCCGCGCTTGTGAGGTAGGGTGTGTGTGTGTGTGTGTGTGTGTGTGAGAGAGAGAGAGAGAGGAGTATCGTGTGTGAGGTGAGGGCGAATGTGAGAGGATGAAAGTTATGGTAATTGAGAGGGACAGAGGAATTAGGTATTCTGTAAGGCTGAGCAGTAGTGGTAGTGAAAGTACTATGACTGCTATTATCCGTAGTAGTGGTAGTAGCAGTAGTAGTAGTAGTAATGATAGAGTTTATGCGTGAGTTTAGATATACTGAAGAGATATTAAGACAAGGATGATAAGATGGTTGAAAAATTAGGGGAGAGGGAGGTTAGGAACATGGTGATGATGATGATGATGACGACGATGATGTTGATGTTGATGGAGATGATGATGGAGATGATGACGATGATGATGGTGATAATAATGATGATGGTGATGATAATGATGGTGATGAATGTTAATCTTCACATATCGCTCCCTACATATCAGAGTGGCAACACATAACGATAATGATGATAATGAAGATGATATGATGATGATGATGCCAATGATGACGTTGATGTTAATGATGATAAGATTAATTACACCCTCTCTTCCCCTCCAACCCAGACTCCAAGAACAACTGGTACTGGACTGCCTGGCTACCTTCGCCCCCCCAGCCCGACCTGACCCTGACCCCGTGACCTCTTCTACGCGTGACCTGACCTCCGTTCCCGCCCGGCAGAGCTCCAACCTCCTCCGGCGCCTCCAGGGGGTAGCCAGTCGCGATAAGACCCCGGCCGCCCCAGCATCCTCCGGGGGCGGGTCCGGGGGGTCGAGTGGGCGGGGGCGGGGTAGTTCTGGGCGGGGCGGTGGGCGGGGGGACAAGGAGGAGGAGAACAACAGTGAGGCGGGGCCGGGTGGGGGGGCGGGGGGCCTTCTGCACACCTCCGGCAGCGTCAGGTCGAGGGGCGGCTCCCAGCACGGCCAGGAGTTCCGCAGTAAGGTGAGCACTGGCTGTCAACTTGGTAGAAATAATAATGATGATGATAATGATAATAATAATAATAGTAGTAGTAGTAGTAGTAATAATAATTATAATAATAATAATAATACATACATACATACACACCCGGTAAAAACATACTGTAGTTTACATACATACATACAGTACACACTCACAGTTCATTCATATGTACATTCTGGTACATACATGAAAGCTAGACCTCCATGAATATGCACACACACACACACACACACACACACACACACACACACACACACTGGCTGTAAGTCCGAGTTCTAGGCGGCATATTTCGTAATCCCTGTTCTTTAGCGATTTATTTTGCTTATGGAACCTTAATATCCTCGTGAATTATATCTATTACCGACTTAGCATTAAAAAAAGATCGAGAATAAATCGCTAAGGAAGAGGCGTTAGGGAATTCGGAAAGCCATGAGAAGGATATATAAAGAGTAAAATAAAAAAACAGTGAATTTTGAGGAAGATAAATTTTTTGGTCTATATTAATTTATCTAAAAAAATAAAAAATAAAAATATTATGTACGGTTGCGGTCATAACGATACAGGTGTGAACGATACATAAAGAGACGGTGAACGATAACTTTTGAAACCCAGTAAGGAAACCAGTAGGCTTTTCAAAATGTTATGTACGTGTTTCATAATGTTTCGACTTGAAGGGGGGGGGTTGTTCGTAGAGGGTGGTTCGTATATAGCGCTTCTCTCGCTCTCTCTCTCTCTCTCTCTCTCTCTCTCTCGTTTTGCGGGGACGGCCCTAGCAGCGTTATCAGTGCTTATCTCACATTTATTTCATTTCCTACTCCCACACCCACGCCCACACCAGCAGACAGAGCCGTTCTCTTAACACACAAGATACTCTCAGGCTGATTTCCTGTTAGTGTATATCTAATCTATTGCCAGACGCCATAATCCGGTAAGGGGTGGCCACAAACAAATCGCCTCCATGTCGCCCTGTTTGTGTATATGCTGCTATTTATTTACCTTTTTTTGGTGACCTCTGATGACCTGCCTTGACCCCAGGAGCTGACATGGGAGACCCTGAGTCACCTGGGCAGCCGACGGAGGATACGACAACTGCACGAAGAGGGCATGGACGAGGAGAATGCAGGTGTGTGGTGGTGGTGGTGGTGTGGTGAAAGTGTGGTGGTGTGGTATAAGTGGTGGAGGATTGTGGTAATGTGTGGTGGTGTGTGGTGCATGGACGAAGGAAATGCAGGTGTGTGGTGGTGTGGTGGAGGTGTAGTGGTGGAGGATTGTGGTAGTGTGTGGTGGTGTGTGGTGTGGTGATGTGGTGCATGGACGAAGGAAATGCAGGTGTGTGGTGGTGGAGGATTGTGCTAGTGTGGTGGTGGGAGACTGTGGTAGTGTGGTGGTGGAGGATTGTGGTAGTGTGGTGGTGGAGGATTGTGGTAGTGTGGTGGTGGAGGATTGTGGTAGTGTGGTGGTGGATTGTGGTAGTGTGGTGGTGGATTGTGGTAGTGTGGTGGTGGAGGAATGTGGTAGTGTGGTGGTGGGAGACTGTGGTAGTGTGGTGGTGGAGGACTGTGGTAGAAAATTGTGGTAAGTGTCAAAAGTTTCTTACAAGACCGTCCCCGTAGCCAACACTTTCCAAGGAGAGAGAGAGAGGGAGAGAGAGAGAGAGGGAGAGAGAGAGAGAGAGAGGGAGGGAGAGAGAGAAAGAGAGAGAGAGAGGTGTACCCAGCCGTATAAGGAACTAATTAAGGAGTTAGGAAGGGAGAAAGAAAGTACAGTAATGTAGTTTAAACCACTCTGTGTGTGTGTGTGTGTGTGTGTGTGTGTGTGTGTGTGTGTGTGTGTGTGAGAGAGAGAGAGAGAGAGAGAGAGAGTCAACGTCTTTGTGTGTGTGTGTGTGTGTGTGTGTCTGTCTGTCTGTCTGTGTTTTAGAGAGAGCGAGTCTGCGTCTTTGTGTGTGTGTGTGTGTCTGTGTTTGTGCGTGCGTGCGTGCAAATGGTCCCTCTGAAAGATTATGAAATGAGCATAAATATAAGCTAAAATGAGTGTCTTTTTTTTAATATACCGTTTTCTTCCACTACACTCTCAATACACTCTACACCTGCAATGTGTATGTTTGTATGTATGTCTTCATCATGTATACGTTAATTACAGGTGTGTATGAAGAGCAGGTGTGTGGATGAAGTTGGTGTACATTTAGTAAAGTGTTTGTGTAAGAATGTGTGTTTGTGTCTGTGTAGGTGGCTTTATTTATATCTATTTGTATCTATCGGACTGTCTACCTGTCTACTCTTTCCATTTATCGATTTAGTTTGTATACTCAACTTTCTATCTATCTGTCTGTCTATCTGTCTATCTATCTTTAATCCAAATACCCATCCAGGAAAATACTTACCTTTTTTCCCCACCCCTACATCCACCCCCTCTCTCACCTCCCTTCCTCCCCCCCCTCTCTCATTCCATCTCTCCCTCCCCCTCCCCCTCTCTCATTCTGTCTCTCCCTCCTCCCTTCTCCCCCTGTCTCATTCTGTCTCTCCCTCCTCCCTTCTCCCCCTCCTCCCTTCTCCCCCTCTCGCATTCTATCTCTCCCTCCCCCTCCCTCCCCTTCTCTCATTCCATCTCTCCCTCCCCTTTCCTCCCCCTCTCTCATTCTGTCTCTCCCTCCCTCCGTTCCCATCACCCCACACCTCCCCCTCTCTCATCTCTTCTCTCCTTCCCTCTCACTCCCCTCCTTCCCTTCCTCCCCCTCTCACTCCCCACTCCTCCCGCAGGCAAGACCACAGTAGCAGAGGCCGAGCGGAGCATAGGGCTACTGAAGAGACTGAGTGCCAGCCCCGAGTGTGTGGGTTTCATCACCAAACACCTCCTTGCCTCTGCCTCACATATCCTGGAGTTCTACGAGAGGAGCATCGAGTCACACCTACACACCTGCTTCTCGTCCCTACTACACCATCTGCTGAAGGTAGGAGGGATAGATGGATAGACAGATAGATAGACAGACAGACAGACGGGTAGAGAGAACTGGCCTCGCTTCATATATCTTTGAGCTTTACGAGAGGAGCACCTAGCCACACCAGCCTACCTGTTTCTCATCCCTACTACACCATCTGAAGGTAGGAGGGATAGATAGATAGACAGGTGCGTAGGTAGGTAGGTAGATAAATTGATTGATATGTAGATAGACTGATACCTTGATTGATAGATAAAAAGATAGATGGATGATAAAGAGGAAAGGGGGAGGAGGTAGGGAGAAGTTTTTGAAAGGAAAGAATGAGAGAGAGAGAGAGAGAGGAAGAAGGAAGGATATATAGTTAAGAAGGAGGGAGGGAAGGGGAAGAAAGAAGGAAGGAGACACAGAAAGCATGAAGGAAGGAAGAAAAGAAGGAAGGAAACGAAAAAAAGAAGGAAGGAAGGAAGGAAGAAAAAGAGGAGGGAAGGAAGGAAGGAAGGAAGAGAAGGAAAGGGAAGGAAGGAAGGACTGCCAAAGAGGAAGTAGAAGAGAAATAAGATGAAGAAGGAGAGTGGGAAGAAGAAGGTGAAGGAAGAAGGAAGGAAGAGAAGGAAGGAAGAATGGCTGTGATCTGGTCGTAAACAAGGTAAGTGAGAGAGAAAGAGAGAGAGAGAGAGAAATATTTGTATGGAAAGATGAATGAGTGGATGCGTGTGTGTGTGTGTGTGTGTGTGTGAGTGTGAGAGAGAGAGAGAGAGAGAGAGAGGCTGGGGGATTCGAACAGAAAGAGTGAGAGGGAGATTTGGAAGTCTCTCTCTCTCTCTCACTGTTAAACTTTTGTAATTGGAGAGTAAGTCTTTCTGTTAATATTAAGTTCAGATTAACTTAAAGGACTGAATGATCTGTGTAACTCTCTCTCTCTCTCTCCTCCCTTCCCCTTCCTTCCTTCTTTCCTCCCCTTCCTTCCTTCTTTCCTCTCATATTCCTCCCTTCCTTGTTCTTTCCCTCTCCTCTTCTCTCCCATTTCCCTCTTCCCTCCCTCCCTCCCTTATCCTCCCTCCCTCCCTCCCTCCCCTCCTCCCTTCCTTGGTCACGACAAAGAATAAAACTTTTTTCCTCCCTTCTCCCTCCTCCCCTCCCCTCCCCTCCCCCCCCCTCCCTCCCTCTTTCATTCTTTCATACTGGCACTACCCCTCCCCCTGCCCCATCCCTCCTCCTCCTCCTCCCTCTTCTCCTCTGTTTGTCTGTCTGTCTGTCTCTCTATCTATCTATCTATCTATCTATCTGCCTATCTATCAAATTTTTACCATATATCTCAGTCACGACTCATCAGTGTATGTCAGTCTGTCGGTCTATCACACACACACACACACACACACACACACACACACACACACACACACACACACACACACACACACACACATCCTCCCTCCCTCCCATTGTATCCTTCCTCTCCCTTACCTCCCTCCCTCTCTCCTCCATCCCTCCCTCCCTCCCTCTAAGCGGAAATTTCCTTGTAAGTTAAGTTTGAGGGGAGGAGGGGGGGAGGGAGGAGGAAAGTTAGGAGGGAGGGAGGGAAGAAGGAAGTAAAGGAGATGTAGTTAGAGACTGAGAAAAGATGGAGGGGAGAGCGAGAGAGAGAGAGAGGAGAGGAAGGAGGAGGACGGAGAGAAAGGAGAGAGAGAGGAGCGAGGTAAATCGAATCTTACTTTTTAGCCCGTCAGAATTACCACACACCAGATGGCCCAGTGGTTGAACGTCCTTGGTACTGATTGAAAGGACGCGAGTTCGATCCTGCCCTTATATTTTTGCCTGAGTCTCCTTGGTTACTAGTCAAATCAGGCCTCCAAATTACTGATAGATGGAATAGATGAAGAGTAGGGCGTGAACCCTCCCCCCCGCCCCCGTTAATACCACTACACCGGTTCTAAGTGAGGTAGTGCTGGTGTGTATTCAGTATGGACTGTGGGTCTTGGTGCCGAAGTGGTGATGTGGGAAGGTGTGTGTGGGTCATAGGAAACGGGTTGAGAAGTGCGGACACACAGACACACACACACACACACACACACACACACACACACACACACACACACACACACACACACACACACACACACACACACACACACACATAGATTTTTAGATTGCATTGCTGTGATAGATACACCTGTTGCTGTGATAGATATTGCTTCGCCTTTTAATACCTGACAGGTGTTTGGACAGGTGTGTAATTAGACAGGTGTAGCCAGGTGTTATCAATCACGTCCCTATGACTCACTTTCGGCTAAATATAGAAGAGTTAGAAGGTCACGAAAGCTCCCTAACACCTTTTCCATAGCGATTTATTTTCGTTACTACACCTTGCTGCTCTCGTGTGTATGTACATGACAAGAATAACACATAAAGGGTTAATAATGAACTATATCCGGAAATAAATCGGTAAGGAAAAGGTGTTAGGGAGCTTTAACCAACAAGAAATGGACCCTAGAGCTGTTCCAACCATGAGGGGGCTAATAACTTAATCTATACGGGATTAATAATGAACTATATGCAAGAATAAATTGGTAAGGAAAAGGTGTTAGGTGTATTATAGTGACAGGTGTTTGGGCAGGTGTAGTGGAGTATTAATTAGCCTTAGTGCACTTCCTGGAACACTTATTTACCTGTGTACACTTCCTCTAATACTTATTTACCTGTGTGTACACTTCCTGGAACACTTATTTACCTGTGTACACTTCCTGGAACACTTATTTACCTGTGTACACTTCCTCTAACACTTATTTACCTGTGTGTACACTTCCTGGAACACCTATTTACCTGTGTACACTTCCTGGAACACTTATTTACCTGTGTACACTTCCTGGAACACTTATTTACCTGTGTACACTTCCTGGAACACTTATTTACATGTGTACACTTCCTGGAACACTTATTTACCTGTGTACACTTCCTGGAACACTTATTTACCTGTGTACACTTCCTGGAACACTTATTTACATGTGTGTTAATGGAAAGATTAATTTGACATGTGTATTTGTGTGTATGATTAGTTTTCGTGTTTATTGCTCTTACTCACAGGCCTCAGGTGTGTGTGTGTGAGTGTGTGCGTGTGAGAGAGAGAGACAGACAGACAGAGACGTAAGCTGTGTGTGTATGTTTGTGTATGTATATGTATGTGTTTGTGTGTAAAATAACATACCAGAACAGATGTGTGGCAGTGCACGTGTAATCATGCAAACACATCACATTTACTGGACAAACACACCCATCAAAACACGTGCACCTGCCATGCATAAATTTACCGTACAGGTGTGTGGACAGGTGTAAGGAGAGGCAGGTGTGGACAGGTGTAAGGAGTGGCAGGTGTGGACAGGTGTAAGGAGTGGCAGGTGTGGACAGGTGTAAGGAGTGGCAGGTGTGTGGACAGGTGTTAGAAGAGGCAGGTGTGTGGACAGGTGTAAGGAGAGGCAGGTGTGGACAGGTGTAAGGAGAGGCAGGTGTGTGGACATGTGTTAGGAGAGGCAGGTGTGGACAGGTGTAGGGAGAGGCAGGTGTGTGGACAGGTGTAAGGAGAGGCAGGTGTGGACAGGTGTAAGGAGAGGCAGGTGTGTGGACAGGTGTAAGGCGAGGCAGGTGTGTGGACATGTGTTAGGAGAGGCAGGTGTGGACAGGTGTAGGGAGAGGCAGGTGTGTGGACAGGTGTAAGGAGAGACAGGTGTAAGGAGAGGCAGGTGTGGACAGGTGTAGGGAGAGGCAGGTGTGTGGACAGGTGTAAGGAGAGACAGGTGTAAGGAGAGGCAGGTGTGTGGACAGGTGTTAGGAGAGACAGGTGTGTGGACAGGTGTAAGGAGAGGCAGGTGTGTGGACAGGTGTTAAGGAGAGGCAGGTGTGTGGACAGGTGTTAAGGAGGCAGGTGTGTGGACAGGTGTAAGGAGAGGCAGGTGTGGACAGATGTTAAGGAGAGGCAGATGTGTTGTGCATACCCATTAATTCCCCACAGAACATGTGTTAGGGGAGATTTGAGAAAGAGAGAGAGAGAGAGGAGGAAAGTGAACGAACATAACATATATTTTAAGTTTTCTTTTTTTACTGCGTTCTTCTCTGTGTTCAAATGTTCATCTCTTCTGCGGCGTTCATCCCTGTTCTTCCCCCCCGTAGAACATCCTGGAGAACATGTGCGTGGGCGTGGAAGGCGGAAGTAACAGCAAGAAGGAGGCAGCAGCGGCCGTGTGTCTGCTGGTGCGTCTCTGCTCAACTCTGCTGGCGGGGGTACAGGAGCTGCAGGTGAGGGGGGTGTATATATTGGTGTACCTGTCTGTCTGTCTGTCTGTCTGTCTGTTTCTCTGTCTTTTCCGTCGTCTCCATGTGTATTTTTCTCCTTCCATCTCTCTCTCTCTCTCTCTCTCTCTCTCTCTCTCTCTCTCCTCTTCACTAATCAATAAAATGTGTGTAATCAAGAAAGAAAATTATTGTGTGTGTGTGTGTGTGCGTGTGTGTGTGTGTGTGTGTGTGTAGGTCAAGGTTGATCAGTAAATAGAAATATTTTTAAGTATTGTCAATATTACTATGTTTTTTTTATTAATGTTAAGAGAGAGAGAGAGAGAGAATATAAGGAAATTATATAGACACACACACACACACACACACACACACACACACACACACACACACACACACACACACACACACACACACACAATGGAGGGGTGGCCTGAACAAAAGAGCCTTAAGCATTTTTTATCCCTACTCAATAACAACCCCCACTGCACACCATCCTCCCTCATACACCTACGCATCATCATCATCATCATCATCATCACCACCACCATGATCATCATTATCGTCGTCGTCATTGTCTTTTTCATCATCATTGTTATCGTTATCATCATCATCATCATCATCACCACCACCATAATCGTCATCTTCGTCATCGTTATCATCATCATCATCTTTGTCGTCATCATCATCAATATTATCATCATCATCAT
>NC_137025.1:2125000-2152500 GCF_032717465.1 Coenobita brevimanus | reverse complement strand
GGTATATATATCTTTTTTATGCATTTCTTTTTTTCGCCAGTAGCAGGTTTGGTGCAGGAAATGTTTGCAAAGCAGCACAAGGGGATGTTTGCAAACTCTCCCGCGCTTTTAAGAGTCGTCTGTTTGTTTACCTGTGACGTCATGACCACTGCGCGCCCTGATTGGCTGCCACGGAATCTATATATTTAAAACGTTTCTGGGCCCCCCTTCCGTGCCTCCTGCTCCTCCTCCTCCTCCTCCTCCTCACGTTTTTTACTTGGGAAAAGTGGGTTTAAATTACGTAGGCTTCATTTGCGAGGAGAGGGAAGGAGGAAGAGAGAGAGGAGGGTGGAGATGAGGGTCGCTGGGAGTGAGAGTACGGGGGTTGAGATGAGATAGTCGGGTGGATGTTTAAGTAATTTTAATGAATATAAGTACAAGTTAATAAAGTAAATGATGGCAGTAATAATGATGATAAGCCACGTTAACATCATTATTAATATCAAGATCTAATCCCTATGTGCGGGACTTACTAGGTGGAAACTCCATCTCTCTTACTCACAGATTTCGTCAGTACAGTATCGTACTGCCTTCAGATCCTAGTGAGAGAGAGAGAGAGAGAGAGAGAGAGAGAGAGAGTATTATTATTATTATTATTATTATTATTATTATATTGTTATTACCGGTATTATTATTATTAGTCTAACTTTCTCCTCCTCCTCCTCCAAGCTGCGTCAGTGTCGGTTGCATTACCTTACTATCAGATCCTAGTGAGATTGATAGCTAATTATATATAGCTAGACAGATAGACCGAGATCATTATTATTTTCTCTAACTCTCCTCCTCTCCCCAGGTTGCGTCAGTGTCGGTCGCATTGTCTACAGATCCTGAGTTCTCGCGTCCTGCTCTTCATGACCCACTGCCCCGCCATCCAAGCACAACTGGTAGAGGAAAACAGATTGAGATTCCTGGTTACCGCTCTCGACACCACTCACGATCCGGTGGGTGGGCTCCTAACCTATTTTAATCTATTTTAATCTAATCTAATCTTATCTAATCTAACATGACCTAACCTTACCAAAACAAAACTAACCTAACCCGACCCGACCCAGCCTTACTCAGTTTAACTCTGCCTGATCCAGCCGTATCTCACCCTACCCTGCCCTGCCCTGCCCTGCCCTCCACTGGTTTCCTTCCTCTCTCTCTCTCTCTCTCTCTCTCTCTCTCTCTCTCTCTCTCTCACACACACACACACACACACACACACACACACACACACACACACATCCCCACGACCCTGTTATTCACTTTTCACCGTGGCCTAAAACTGTAACGAAGATATAACACTAGAATATGGTACTAGTCACGAAGAAGTGCTAGGGAAAGGATGCAAAGCCATGGAATTTTCTGCCACTGAGCTACGTGATATAAGCTGCAAAAGGACGAATATCTCTGCCAAGTTAAGGTGAAAGTACTATAGCATTTTTCACACTGGATAACGGCTCCCTAACACCTTTTCCTTAGCGATTTATTTTTTAGATCCGGGTGGTTAGTATCGTTTTGTACCTTATTTATGAAGATCACAGCGATATTAGAATGATTAAAGCAGGCCAGAATGCGGTAGGAACGTTTAATAAGCAGAGTAAATCGGTTAGAAAGAGGTGTTAGGGAGCTTCCTTAACCGACGAAAATACGGGTCTTGGTCACCTAATGGCTGCTGTTCAGTCTGCTCGATCTCTGGCAGCATCTTTGGTTAGCCCCTCTGCTGTGTCTTTTTCCCCTCCTTTCTTCCTTTTTTTTTTTTTTTCCTGTCTTCTTGGCTCTGTACAATCTATTTCTTAAGTCCGTCCGCCATTCCTTCATCTATTTCATCGCTGGATAGATTAAAGCGTGCAATGTGGAGATGATGGAGAGCGAGAGACTAACAAGGAGAGTGTGTGTGTGTGAGGTGGTGGTGGGGAGATGGAGGGGAAGGCCGAGGATGAGATTTTCGTCCTTTTGCAGCATATTTCACGTACGGTGGCTCAGTGGCGGGAAAAGACAATGCTATGGCTCTACATCGCTTCCATAGCACTTCTTCGTGATGAGGATTCTAACTGCCTCCTCTTATCTTAGAAACTTTTTGTATGGTGATTCTGTTTTTACCTCTTCCCCCAAGCACCTGTTTTAAAATGATGATTCTGACTATTTTGCTTTCCACGTAATTCCCCCCCCCCCCAGGATTCTAACGATTTCTCTTTCCACACCAACTCTTTCTGTGATTCTAATAATACCTGTTTCCCTGTTTCTGTGTGTGGTGATTCTAATCGTCCTTCATTTTGCAGCGGTTATTTGTGAGCGATGATTCTAACCTTTCCTTTTTCCACACCAGCTTTCTCTTCATGATTCCAACAGCGCCCCTTTCCCTGTTGTTTCATGATTCTGACGGCACTCCTTCCCCTGTTTCTCCATGGCGATTCTAACAGCTCCTTTTTCCACAGCAATTACTATGCGCGGTGCTCCAAGTTGTAGCCACCCTCGCCCTCAACCCGCACCACCACCCCGCCCTCCTCGCCGCCAAGATCCCCGACGCCCTTACTCAGCTGATCCTCCCCTCTGACGAATGGTTCTACACTAATCACTCTACTCGTCACGCCCGCTACGTCAAGCACCACGCCGCTCGCACCCTCGTCTACCTTGGCCTTCAACACCGCGTCAATCACAGGGTTAACGTCTATGATCTATTGCTAGGTAGGTGTGTGGGGGTGGGGGTGGGGAGGGTGTTTGTGTGTGCGTGGGAGGGGAGGGTGTTTGTGTGTGTGTGTGTGGGTGTGTAGGGGGTGAGTGTGGTGTGAGGGGAAGGGTGTGTGTGTGGAGGTGTGTGTGTGTGCATGTAAATAATTGTGTGTGTGTGTGTCGGTAATTGTGTGTGTATAGGGGTGTTTGTGTGTTTGGGGGATCTGTGTGTGTGTGTGTGTGTGTGTGTGTATGAGGGTTTTTGTGTGTGGGGGGGTGTACATGAAGTGCAGGTGAGAAGTCGATCATAATAATCCCCTTCATTTTCCCCACGTGTTTTGTATAATTCTAGCTGTCCCCAGGTGCTTGTGTCCCTCTTAAGAAAGGACCCATCTTATTTAATGTCTTGGGAGATCATTTATAAACCCTACCGTATAGGAAACCACCAGTAGGAAAAATAAACTCGCTTGTCAGTGTTGATAATAAATGTATTAAAAAAAAAATAAAAATCCTCAGGCTGAAGTGTCACGGTAACTAAGGTCAAAGGTGATGATAGGCAGCTTACTCAGTCACCCAAGCTTCCCTGTTTGATATCCTAGGTCAGCTGGAGGTCACGGGGTCAATCCTAGGTCACACACAGCTCAGGCCGACGTATCTGCATATGAAGTGAAATGAGAACTGCAAACTAATTATACATTCTCATTCCGGAAGCGATTTTTTTGTTTGTTTTTTTCTCTGGCTCGTAAAACGGTGATATGTTGTAAAGTTCTCCTCGTGCCATATGATATTTCTGATCAAATGTATCTCTGTTTTTTTACTTGCTTTCATTTTTTTTTTAACAAGCTACCTCTCTACCTTGTGACCTGACCTGACTCATGTGACCTGTTTCGCCGTCACATAACCTGCCCTCACTTCCACATGACCTGTCTCACCGTCACATGCCTTGACATCACTCCCACATGACCTGTCTCCCCGTTCCATGGCCTGACTAGACCTTCAGCTGAATTACCCTACCGCATGACCTGACTGTCCGATATATCCCAGAGTCTGATGTATTAATAAAAATGATGATAATAATAATAATAATGATAATAAATCTGACTTTAACTGCATATAGGACTAAGCCTCTGTACCGCATCTCAGCCTAACCAAACCTAACCTAATCTACACCCCCGCTAAACCTAACCTAACCTGCTTCACAACACCCCAAACTAACCTACCCTATAACTCAAAGATACCCACCCAACCATGCCCTGACCCCATCCGACCTAACCTCTTTGGCATGACCTAATTTTCCCACAACCGTGACCTAACTCAACCTTTTTTCTGACCTGATTTGCCCACCTTGACCTAATTTTCCCACAACCCTGACCTAACGCAACCTTTTTTGCTGACCTTATTTGCCCACAACCCTGACCTAACTCGACCTTTCTCCTGACCTAATTTGCCCCAACGCTGACCTAACCCGACCCCGCACCGACAGACGAGGCCCCCCCGCCCACGCCCCTGGGGGAGAGCTCGGAGGATGACTATATAATGATGACGTCCGCGCCACCGCCCCTGGTCACCGCCCCTCACAGCAAGCGGATCCTGGGCATGTCCGTAGAGGGAATGGTCCTGCACACCCTGAAGACGCTGGAGGTGAGAGAGAGAGAGAGTGAGTGAGTGAGTGAGTATGTAAGTGTGATGAGTATGAGTGTGAGAGAGAGCGAGAGGGAGAAAGAGAGTGTGTGTGTGTGTGTGTGTGCATGTGTAAGGAATGTGAGTGTGATGAGTATGAGAGAGTATGTGTGCGTGTAGGCCTATGTGCTTGAGAGAGAGAGCAGTTGAGGTGCGTTGAGTGGTCCAAAAATGTAAGCTGGATCCACTGATTGATGGAAAGGTGAAAAGTGTTTGTTGATTGGTAGAGAAGAGTGAAGAGATGTATTTCTTGATTGGTTGGGGTTGTGAGAGGTGTGTGTGGTGAGTGGTGAAGACTGGGATGTAAGGAGTGAATGTTGGTTGGGTGAGAGGGATGAGGGATGTTATATGGCAGGTGGTGGGGGGAGAGAGGGGTGTCATATGGTAGTAGGGATGTTATATGGCAGGTGGTGGGGGGAGAGAGGGGTGTCATATGGTAGTAGGGATGTTATATGGCAGGTGGTGGGGGGAGAGAGGGGTGTCATATGGTAGTAGGGATGTTATATGGCAGGTGGTGGGGTGAGAGAGCGGTGTCATATGGTAGTAGGGATGTTATATGGCAGGTGGTGGGGGGAGAGAGGGGTGTCATATGGTAGTAGGGATGTTATATGGCAGGTGGTGGGGGGAGAGAGGGGTGTCATATGGCAGGTGGTGGGGTGAGGGGTGACTTATGAACCTCTTTCTCTCGTGGGCACAGAGTACGGCGTGTGGTGTGACGCCGCCCCCTGGGAATGAAGGCCGAAGCAGCACCCCGATGGATTGGCTGATGGAGGGGAACGAACAGCCCACTGGTAATCACTCATGTTCTCTCTCAGCATAGTAGAACATAGAACAGAACATAACATTGTAGGAACTTGTAGGTGTCTGTCTGCATCACCTGATCTTGTAGTTCTGCAGCGTGTAATTTGTAAAGGTAGTTGTCCTTTTTATTTTTTTAGTAGTCATAGATGCTGGAGGGATGCTTGTTTGTGGTGGTGTCAGTATAGCGGGGCATCTCCTTGGTTATGCATTTCTCATTTCCCTTCCTCACCCTTTTCTCATCTTCCCCTCACACCCATTTCCCATCTCCCCCCTCACTCATTTCTCATCTCCCTCCCTCATCCATTTCTCATCTCCCTCCCTCACCCATTATTCATATCCCTCCCTCACCCATTTCTCATCCTCTCTCCCTCACCCATTCCTCATCCTCCCTCCCTCACCCATTTCTCATCTCCCTTCCTCACCCATGAAAGGGGGATGGTAGAATGGAGGAGACAGCCAACGTCAGCCTGAGGTCCACCGGGTTCACATAGAGCCTGGACCCCTAACAACAACAGTAGTCACATAGCATAATAAAACATAACATACCATAGCCTAATACTGAATGGGTAAATTGTTGATAATCTTATACCCACTTACTTAATTTGTCTTGATTGTTAGGGTGAGTATGTAGGATGGTGATTAGAATTGTGAAGAGAAGGAGGATGAAAGTAATAGTGATGATAAGTTCCATGTTGTGTTTGTGGTGGTAATGATTTTTTTATGTTTCAGGTGCGGGTGTTGGTGTGGGCGTGCGTGGTGGTCGTCGTGGCTATGGTGCGGGCGGCGGTGGTGGTGGCGGTGGTGGTGGTGAGGGTGAGGGTGCAGGCGCGGTGGGGCAGCGTGTGTTGTCATGTCTGTTGCTTGGCCTCCCATTGGTGTTGCATCCGGTAATATTCCTCCGTCTCCTCCTGCATCGCCTTCTCACCTCCATGCAGCACCTCGCCAAGTGGAAGTCTTGTGCCTCACGGTCATCCTGGACATCATATTCGTCGGAGGTGTGGCGTGGACGCTCCCGTACCTCCTCCTCCGACACCGATGCCTCCACCCTTCGCAAACGTCGCCGGGTCAACCTCACCCTGGATTTTGCTGGGTCTTACCCAGAGGAGCCCCCTGCCCGGCCCCGCCCCACACACTCGGTCATGCGAGCCAACAGCGAGGAAGCTCCGCCCCGCCACCAGGGCCACCAGCCTCTATCCAGAAAGCCGTCCACACCTGGGACGGGGGGAGGGGTGGGGGTGGGAGCAGGCTCGGGACGGAGGTTGAGGGACACACTAGCGGCTGCCATTAGCACCACGGACGTCAGTATGACACTCCAGCAGCTGTTGCCGGTGCGGCTTCGTAATGCTGAGTCACACAATTCAGTCTCGTCCTCCTCCAAGGGCACCACACCCTCAGGATCTCCCTCGTTCTTCCAGAAGCGCAGTTTCCGGTTCTCGTCCCTGCACAAGAAGCGGTCCAAGAGTGTGCATGGAGCCATCACGGCCTCAGGGTCCACGCCAAACATCTGCCAATCCCGGGCGGACCTGACACTGTGCGAGGAGGAGCTTGTGGCATTCCAGCGTCAACTCCAAAACCTTCCCTCGTATGACACCTTAGACCATCCGGACGTCCCCGACCCTCCGCCTTTCCGACAGCGGTCCCGGTCTGTGCCCCGGGTCACCTTCCAGTCAAAATCCATGCTTCATGTACCCCGGCCTGGCCCGCCCCAGCCCTCCCCTCCCTGCCCCACCCGGCTGCCCACTCTCACACTGCCGCCCAGCCCTCATCTCTCTCCTGACGTACCCACCACCCATATGGCCTCCTCCACCCCGCTGCCCTCCCCACTCCCAGGCTCACCACGTACCCTCGCCTCTCCTGTGTCCTCCCACGTCTCTCCAGTCTCCCAGCGCCACAACTCCTCCCCATTTCTCTCCCCTGGCTCTCCGTACTCGCCATACTCTATATCCTCACCCCGCTTGCGTTCCCCTGCTCTCTCCCCCATTGCCCCCCCGAGGTACCTTGGGCGTGGGGCGTGTGACGACCCAACGCTGTGCTGCCTAGGTGGAGAGGAGCGGAGGGAGGGGTCATCTAGGTCGTCTTCAGTGACCCCTACACGATACCGACGCTTTGACTCGCCAGTGTACATCGTGGTAGACATCCCCGCTGCACACCGAGCCGTCCTCCTCTGTGTACAGGTCAGAATGGCACTTAGTACGTTTGGTGTTCTCTGCACATCACGGTAGTTCATAAGTAGTTCATTGGATGTTAGAATTACCCCCAGTCATGACTCATCCTTCCACACCTGCCCATACTCCCACACACCCTTCCACACCTACCCGTACTACCCCTGACCGTTCCACACCTGCCAATACTCCTTCACACCGTTCCACACCTGCCAATACTCCTTCACACCGTTCCACACCTGCCAATACTCCTTCACACCGTTCCACACCTGCCAATATTCCTTCACACCGTTCCACACCTGCCAATACTCCATCACACCGTTCCACACCTGCCAATACTCCTTCACACCGTTCCACACCTGCCAATACTCCTTCACACCGTTCCACACCTGCCAATACTCCTTCACACCGTTCCACACCTGCCCATACTCCCCCACACCGTTCCTCACCTGCCCATACTCCCTCACACCCTTCTACACCCACCCATACTCCTCCCACACCCTTCCGCACCTGTCCATCCTCCTTCAAACCCTTCCACACCTGCCCAAAGGAGTGTGACTGAGTGTAATTCGAATTTGGAAGGAACATTAAGTAGCTTTAATCCCTTTGCTACGAAGATGCTTTTTCAGTTTATTTTTTTTAGTCGATCTACTCTGGGATTGTTTTGTGTAATGCAAGGGAGACATTTCAAAGTGAAGCTGCCATGGAATAATATTTGCAAACTCTTCTTTGTCACTAGTTTCTAAAGTTGAATAAAATCATCTTCCAGGAGAGAGAATAAATGGGAAAGACGTCGCCTTAATATTCGATTTTATTCCCATAGCACGACGACCTCTCATGTTTTTTTGGGGAGGGGGTTCAGTCTTAGTACTGTTTTTTTTTTTGTGTGTGTTTTTTTTTTGTGTGGATACTGTTTGATTATTGTATTGTTTTTAGTCTTGGTATAGTAGTGTGATTATTTTATTGCCGTAATGTGGGTACTTTTTATTTTATTGGTTTAGTGTGGGTACAGTTTGATTATTTTATTTGGTATATGAGTGGTGTCAAGAAACACGAGTCTGAGACAGAAGTTTATTTCTGACTAGTTTCGCACAGCCTTTGTCCGAAACTATTCAGGAACAAACTTCTGTCGCAGGCTCGTGTTTCTTTACACCGCTCATATACATACGTCATAATGTTTCAGCAGTATTTTATTTGCCTTAGAGAGACTTTTCATAGTAATAGGGTTAAAAACAGTCCAGTAACTATGGAGAGAGTGACAGGAATTACGTCCAAATCTTCTGCCTTGACGTCTTCTCATCTTCTTAGACGTCTTATCTTCCACCTTAACGTCTTTACCCTCAGGAGTGGCTGGAGTGTGGTGGCGTGGAGGTGGAGGGCGGCGCGGGTGTGGGTCGGGAGCTGAGTGAATTCCTGTCGAGGGTGGGGCAGTGTGGGGCGCCTTACCAGCAGTGGTGTGACGATCTTAGAGCACAGTGGAATATATCCGTGAGTAGTCTGGTATTTTTTGGTGTATCCCTGAGGTGTCTGGTGTTTTTCCTATACCCGTGAGTAGTGTGGTATTTCTGCTGCTTTAACTCGTATTCTAGTCGGTTAAAGGAGCTCCCTAATACCTTTTCCTAAGCGATTTATTCTGCTTATTACGCCTGAGGGCACGGCGAAATATAACAATGAGTAATCTGTTGTTTCTGGTGCCTTAACTCGTATTCGCGTCGGTGAAAAAAGCCCCCTAACACCTTTTCCTAAGCGACTTACTTTGCTTCGCCTGACTGTCGTACGTGTGGCATAAGTCATTCTGTTATCGCCATCCTCTCCATAGATAACGTGCAAAGCGATATTAACCAGCCATATCCAAAAATAAATCGCTTAGGAAGAGGTGCTAGGGAGCTTCCTTAACCGAGATGTGGGAGTTTTCTACTCTCTCTCTCTCTCTCTCTCTCTCTCATCCTTCCATAGAAAACATTTAAACATTAATTACGCGAATTCACAGGTGTACACAGCCCAGGTAGATTTTTTGGTAGTATTCGAAGTTGGTATTCGTTTGCGATTTATTTTGCACGTTACTCTTCAGTGTAATCTTGTACTGGTGCAAACTTAGCATTGAAACTAACCTATCCCAATCCAATCCAGTTCAATCCAACCCATCCCATTCCATCCCATCCCATCCCACCCCAACCCAACCCAACCCAACCCAACCCAACCTAATCCAACCCAATCCAATCCAGCTCAATCCAACCCAACCCAACCCAACCCAATCCAATCCAATTCATCCCATCCCATACCGAACCACATATTATTAGCGATTTTCACTGCCTCATCCTTCCTTCACACCTCTCTCTCTTTTCACTCCTTCACCTCCTCTCATCTCTCCTCCCCCACCTCCTCACACCCCCTCCTCCTCACACCCCCTCCTCCCCCGCCTCCTCCGCCTCTTCTCACCCTCTCCCCCACTCCCTACCTGTCCCTCTCCCCCTGGGGCTTTCCTTCCCTATTCTTCAGTGTCCTCAATGCTGTATTCAGGTCTTTAATGGCTTCACACTAACCCCCCCTGCCCCCCCCTCTCTCTCCCTCTCTCTCTCTCTCTCTCTCTCTCATATCAGTTCATCTATCTCTCTACCAGTCTATATCTTCATCCATCCTTCCATTCATGTGTCTACCTATCTATCTATCTGTCTGTCTATCTATTTATCTATCCCTGTCTCTTCATAGCTAGACTTCTGAATCACCCTTTACTCCGCGTCACTCTGCCCTTCCTACAACCTCACTACCCTCATCCATATACTTCATCACACCTTACCTCCACCTTCTCCTCTTCCCTCCCCACCATTTTATATACCTAACCTCTTCATTACCACTACGTTTTAAAAATTTATTACTGAATTATGTGAGCCGAATTTATTGGGTTCAAGAGAGTCGTTTTTAAGAGTGAAGTCAGTTGGCGAGGAAATTAAATACCCAAGCATGATTTCAAATAATTTTCCCTTAATTTCCGCTTTCAGGCTATCGTTTATATTATTTTGGTCAATTGCCACCTATTTTTTGTCATTAATATACAGGAAGTAACAGCAAATAGCCCATCCATGCACTTTCCTCTTAGTAATCGTAACACATGACCGTTTAATCGCATATCCCATAGTTCCCCCTTTAATACCCATTGTTTACACAGTTTTCCCTGATGCCCACCCGTTTTCTTCAGGAGGGGGACGGGAGCGACGAGGAAGAGGAGAGCGTGGAGCAGATCAATAAAGACTACTGCATGGTAAGTGCTTCATTTACACTTTTTTCGCCATCTTTTTTTTTTTTCACGCCCTTCACATGCAGGGAGGGAAGTGCATTAGTGTTTATTTTGGAAGTTTTGTGTGAAGTTTGGCGGTTGGGAGGGAATGAGGGAGCACATTTTCTTTATTTTTTTAAGGGGGTACATCGTTTTCTGTCCTCTGTGGCATCGGTTTGTATTCTAGTGGGTATAGGTAACTTCGTAGCAATTTTTCCTCAGCGACTTATTCGGTTACAACTTACTTTTATCCTCTTTTACGATACAAATTCAAATTATGTTGGTACTAAGTATACGTAAATAAAAGAGAATTTGTAATATGTAAGTTTTATCAAGAAAAGTTGCCGCAAATACCACTACCACATAGAATACATCCTATCGCCTGTGTATGAATATTTACGTTATTATTATTCATTGCCTCCCTTTCTTCCTTATTTATTGTATAATTGCTGTGAATAATTACCTTCAAGGCGAGCATTGTCAAGGTAAGTTATTTTAGACTATTTTTTTATCGAGGAAGTATATGTGAAGTGAGTAGGGTATATAATAATAACTACATCCAAATCGAAATTCAGGAAAATGGCTTGTGCAATAAACGAACGTCAGCATATTGAATTTACCCAAGGAATTTAAACTGATGGTGACGTTAAGATGGACACACACGCAGCACCAAGGGATTAAAGTTTCGCGGCATAAACTTTGGTGTGTGACTTTTTGACCATACCTGTAGATTAAGGACGGGCGTGGGATAAATTTTTTCTTCATCAGTGTTTTTATTTATTTATTTATATTTTTTGTAAACGATATGATTGTAGGCAGTGTGAAACCGTTATATAAATGGCCAGAATGATAATGAAGAACGGTGATGAATGGGCGAGGAGGAGGTGGAGGAGAGGAAGGAGGCGGAGGAGGAAGGGGCGGAGGAAGAGGAGGAGGAGCAGGAGGAAACAACGCACGATTGACTGGGAGTATTTTTTGTTGAGATGGGGGGGAGAAGGAGAAGCAGACTTAGAACGAGATGGAGGGAAATAGTGGAGAATATGAAGAGAGATGTTTTGAAATGTAGGGTCGTTACTGAGTAGGGATATAAGAAGACAGCGAGGTGGAGGGAAAATAAGAGAAGTATATTTGAGAGAGGGTGGTGGCGTGTCAAAGGAAGGAGTTGTTAATGAGTAGGGACAAGAAATGGAAGAGAGAGATTAAGGTGAAGGGTGAGAGAGAGGGGGATACGTGAGGGAGGGTGGTGTATTGTGTCAGGAGTCGTTACTGAGTAGGGAAGATGGTGGAAGTGTTCTAATTTAAGAGAGAGGGAGAGAATATTTGCATCCTTTGTACTAGTTATTTCAAAATGTACGTAAGTTTTACCCGTACATACATACATACTTACATACACATACATGAGCCCATTAAAGTTCTCACGAAGTTTCGATCATTCTGTAATGTCTATCTATCTATCTGTCTATCTAGGTGTATCTGTTTATTTATTCGTCCATGTAGGCTGGTAGAGTTGAGCAGAGGGTGTTGCAATGGTTTGGGCATATGGAGAGAATGGATAATGAGCGATTGGTGAAAAAGATAACTAGATCTGATGTGAGAGGTGTAAGGCTGAGAGGAAGACCACGAATAGGATGGATGGACAGTGTGAAGAGAGCGCTGGATGCGAGAGGGATGTCTGTTGAGCAAGGAAGAGTGGCTGTGCGTGACAGAAATAAATGGAGAGAAATTGTGAATGAATAAGTGATGACGCAGCCCTGAGGGGATATTCTCCCGCATTTGGTCTGATCAGCTAGTCAGGTCAGGTGCGGGTAAGGGGATGGGTCTGTTATGATGTGGCAGGGGTAAACCAGTTCTGCTGTCGGGCCCTGCTGCGGATGTCACTGATTGCATTGCCCAGTTGACCCTTGTGCGGTGCGGTGCGGTGAGGATCTGTCCGTTCTCCCCTTTGGGGCTAAGATGCGAATGAATGTGTTTGAATGGATGAGTAAATGGAGAGTGAGTCATCCTGTCTCGGCTACCTCCCTTTCCTTGGGGGAAGCAGCCTAGGTATATAGATAGATAGATAGATGTAGGCTAATTCTCTCTCTCTCTCTCTCTCTCTCTCTCTCTCTCTCTCTCTCTCTCTCTCTCTCACACACACACACACACACACACACACACACACACACACACACACACACACACACACACACACACACACACACACACTGTCGCAACCCAGCACACACACACGCCTCGTCTCACCTTCCCGCGCACCAAACAGTCCTTCATCAAACAAAACATATACAATACATCACACTTTTGACACACACGGTAACTCTTCCCCTTCAAGGTCGGTACAGGGGGGAGCAAAAAGTGTGATTCCATGAGCATTACAGTCGTTAACAAAAAAGTAACAGAAAATAAATCGGAAAAAATTATCATATATCTTTGTACCCAAGTGGTGGTATGTGATGGTCTTGATCTTTGCTTCCTTCCTGACGATTTTATTCAGCGTATAAGAGGAGGGATTTTGATAGGGAGGGGATTAGGAGGCTTGATTAATCCCCTCACTGTATAAATCCCACCTGAATTACTCAAAATCGTCCGGAGATGTTAGCATTGAGTGATTGAGGAGAAAGGATGGAAAGGAATGAGTGGATGATGATGGTGATGATGATGGTGGTGGTGGTGATGATGATTATGATGATGATGATGGTGGTGATGATGATTATGATGATGGTGATGGTGGTGGTGGTGATGATGATTATGATGATGGTGATGATGATGGTGGTGGTGGTGATGATGATTATGATGATGGTGATGGTGATGATGATAAAGGAAATTAGCTGTGATGATTATAGATACGATGACATTGATGATGCTGGTATTGAATTTGACGTCAGTAATGGCTGGAAAAGGAGTGAGAGAGAGAGAGAGAGGGAGTGTGTGTGTGTGTGTGTGTGTGTGTGTGTGTGTGTGTGTGTGTGCTACTAGAGAGAGAGAGTTAGAGGAAGAGAGAGAGAGAGTGTGTGTGTGTGTGTGTGCTACTATAAGATAGATAGAGAGAGAGAGAGAGAGAGAGTGTGTGTGTGTGTGTGTGTGTGTGTGTGTGTGTGTGTGTAAACAAAAGACAGCTGATGGTGATGCTTCTTGTTTGTTGTGGTTGTGGGGGTGTTGTTAATGAGGAGGGAGGGGAGGGGGGAGAGGGTCCTTGGCCATTACCCGTTTTCTGTTAATTCATCTTAGTAGTGATAGTAGTAGTAGTAGTAATAGTAGTAGTAGTGGCAGTAGTAGTAGTAAAAGTATTGGTAGTGGTAGGTAGTAGTGGTAGTCGTAGTAGTAGTGGTAATAATGATAATAATAGTAGTAGTAGTAATAATAATAATGATAATAATAGTAGTAGTAGTAGTAGTAATAGTAGTAGTGGTAGTAGTAGTAGCAGCCTCATCATGACTATATTTCGTTGAGAAGACTATATATATTCTGAAGAAAAAGAGAAAAAGAGAGAGAGAGAGAGAGACCATTATCCTATCATCACCTATCATTCTCCCGGATCACTACTTCTATTTTTGGTCTCTCTCTCTCTCTCTCTCTCTCTCTCTCTCTCTCTCTCTCTCTCTCTCTCTCTCCCCACCTCTTCAGACCGAGGGTAGGATAATTTTTCGCTAGTCATTCTTATGATAGTTCTCGTTTTCTGTCATTGTTTGTTTGTTTATGATAGTTCTCGTTTTCTGTCATTGTTTGTTTGTTTGTTTCCTTGTGGTAGTGGGTAAAGAAAGGTGGTAGTGGTGGTGGTGGTGGTGATGGTAATGATGATGATAGTGATGGTGGTGGTGGTGGTGGTGGTGATAATGGTAGTGGTGGTGGTGATGGTGGTAGTGATGATGATAATGATGATGGTGATGAGTAAGCGATGTTGAAGTTTGAGGAAGGGAATTTGTGTATGTATATATATGTATGTATGTAAGTGTATGTGTATGAATTTATATGTGTACGTATGTATGTATGTGTATTTATGTACTGTATATATAAGTATGTATGTGTATATATATGTATGTATGTGTATGTATGTATGTAACAGCGTCCACAGCAAGCCGGTCAGCAAGGTTGCGGTGTCTGCCAGTCCTTGGGAAGTCCATTCGCAAGTGGACTCCGTAACACATCACCACCACCGATTTATTCTTGTATATTACCCGTGGACTTAGCGGACTCCCCAACACTTCACCACCACCGATTTATTTTTGTTTATTACCCGTGGACTTTGTGGACTCCCTGACACCTTTTCCTCAGCGATTTATTTGGTGTACTACTTTTTCTCTAACTTGGCCTAAAGTTGCCATCCTTCCGTCTCAGTACATTGACACATGAACACAGCGCTAATCACGAAGAAGTGCTGTGGAACGGACTTAGAGCCATAGTAGTTTGTGTGTGTGTGTGTGTGTGTGTGTGTGTGTGTGTGTGTGTGTCATTGAGCTACGTGAAGTAAGCTACACAAGGACGAATATCTGAGTCGAGTTAAGGTGAAAAAACTGAACACGTTTCCATGCTTGGGTTGGGTTGGGTGTGATCAGTGTGGGTTGGGTTGGGTTCTGTGTAATTAGGTTAAGGTTGGGTTGGGTGTGATCAGGGTGGTTTGGTTGGGTTCTGTATGGTTAGGTTTAGGTTGGGTTGGGTGTGATCAAGGTGGGTTGGATTGGGTCCTGTATAATTAGGTTTAGGTTGGGTTGGGTTGGGTGTGATCAAGATGGGTTGGGTTGGGTCCTGTATAATTAGGTTTAGGTTGGGTTGGGTTGTGTAATAATCAGAGTAGGTCAAGTTGGGTTGGGTTCTGTGTTATTAGGTATAGGTTGGGTTGGGTTTGTTTAATTAGAGTAGGTCAGGTTGGGTCGGGTCGGGTTCTGTTTAATTAGAGTAGGTCAGGTTGGGTTGGGTTGATTAAGATGGGTTGGGTTTGGTTCTTAATTAGGGCTGGGTTGGGTTAGTCAGGTGAGGTTAGGTAATAGTGCCAATTAAGGTTCATATCAGGTGTGGGGACAGGTGTAGGCTTGACACCTGTAATGATTGATATTACACCTGCATCACACCTCCACCACCATTATCATCATCACCTCTTTTCATCACTAAATTCACAGTCATCACTTCCATCGTGCGTTTCTCTCCACATGCCATCACCATCACCACTGCCGCCATCATCACTACCACCATCACCACTACTACCATCACCATCAACGCTAACACCACCGCTACCAGGATGATGATGATGATGATGAAACCCGTATTGATGGTGGTGATAATGGTGATGACGAAAGCCATACTAATAATGATAATGATAATAATGATGATGAAGTTGATGAAGACCTTATTGATAATGATGATGGTGATGAATATAGAGAGTAGATTTCTCACGTCTTTCGGTAATATACAATGAAATGATAAGCTTTCCTTGTGGTTGTGATATTGTGGCCGCTGTGTGTGTGTGTGTGTGTGTGTGTGTGTGTGTGTGTGTGTGTGTGTGTGTGTGTCGTCAGCATAACAGGGGAATTTGTTTGCTTTGTTGGGTGGCCTTGTTGACAGCTTTGAGTAGTGCAGTGTAGGGAAAGAGGTGTCATCATCATCATCATCATCATCATCATCATCATCCGCAGCAGCCTAACACTCTTGTAGAATCATCATTATCATATGTCACCGTTATTATCATCATCATCATCATTTATCACCATTATCATCATCATCATCATCATCATCATTTATCACCATTATCATCATCATCATCATTTGTCACCGTTATCATCATGATTATCATTTGTCATCATCATCATCATCATCATCATATCTAAGCGATCACAAGCCCATCAAAAAACCATTCAGATATCTTGTACCTCAGCCAACACCAATAATATTTTGATTTACCGCTGTCAGTCCTCTCTTCTACCAGACGGATACTCTGACGGTCTCACATAATAATTCTACGGTCTTAGTTTGCCCTGATATACATTCTCAGCACGTGCATACCTCCTCCAGGGCCAGTAAAAGCTATGATTTGTTCCAGTATCAGGATTCGGAGCCATCTCAAACTCAAATCAGCTCTTCCTTGTCCCACTGCCCGCCTATCCTCCAGATCCCATTGAAATCTGGTGCCAGCTTTTTGAGATATCGTGTATACAGACAGACAAATAGACAGGGGTGAATACAATACCTTCCTCCAACTTTCTTGCGGAGGTAAAAGGATGAAGGTGTATTGTGGGGAATAAATCGCTAAGGAAGTGGCACCAGGGAGCCTCCGAGTACCACGAGCATGCGTCCCGTCCCCTGCTACGCGAGACGGTGCCAAAAACTGTGACATAGTACCGTGGCAAGGTCGTGTGGAGGGCTGGGTAGTGACGTGGTGACAGGCGTAGTACTTGCCGTCTCGTAACTCTGGCTCTCAGTGCTGCTTACCCATTTAACCCCTGCATATAACACCTGACACTCGTTTAACACCTGCATTAAACACCTGACACTCATTTAAGACCTGCATTCAACACCTGACACTCATTTAACACCTGCATTCAACACCTGACACTCATTTAACACCTGTATTTAACACCTGCATTTAACACCTGACACTAATTTAACACCTGCATTTAACACCTGACACTCATTTAGCACCTGAGCAAAGGAGCCTGGATTTTTAATGTTGGTAAAAATAACTCTCGTGGTCAGTGCTAATCTGGTGTTCTATTCCAGTTAACACCAGGCGATTTTATTCAGTCTGGTATCACACACACACACACACACACACACACACACACACACACACACACACACACACACACACACACACACTTCATTCAGCCCACCACAGGCACGCGTCACACTGCCCTGCTCCTCTTATTGTTTCTTTCCCACCTCCGTCACTGTGCTGCCTCCTGGGGTGGGGTTGTGGCCTGATATTATAGTTTACCCTAGCCCAGTAGTGCGTATAGAAAATGGGGTCCTGATTTTGGCGATCGTGCCTCACCAGAATGATCTATCCGTCTGTTTATCTATCTTTCTGTCTGTCTTTATCTGTCTTTCTGTCTGTGTCTGTCTATCTGTCTGTCTATCTATCTGTCTGTATATCTGCCTGTATGTGTCTATCAGTCCGTCTGTATCTACCTATCTGTCTGGCCCTACTATCTATATATCTGCTTATCTATCTATCCATCCTTGTTTATCTGGCTGTCTACCTGTTTATGTATGTCTCTTTATCAAGCTCTCTATCTATATCTATCCATCTATCTATCTATTTTTCATTTATATACACAGGTTTGCAAAAAAATAATAATAATAATAATGTATTCCATCTCACGCCAAAAATTCATCTGCTTTTCTTTCCCTTTCTCTCTAAGACTCTTTCACCCTTTTTTTGCTGCTCCCATTTCCTGTGGACAAAGAGACAGATTGAATTTGCGGTTTTAATTGCATTTTGATTCGCTGTAGTCACTCATGGTACAAAGAAAAGGAGAGGAATTATTATACATGGTTTGCCTCTCATGTGTTCTGAAGATAATGGAATGGTTTTGTTTATTTCATGCGTAATTAAGAGTATTTCATTATTTACAATCATAAACGCAAAGTAAATCCGATTCTTTATTATGTACTTGTGTAATGTGTATATGTGTGTATGTATTTTTGTGTGTGTGTATATATTTGTGTGTGTATATATGTATGATGTATGTAATGGAGTATGAAGAGAGTTGAAGACAAAGAGTAAAATGGAATATAGGAAATGAATTTGCCCATATTTTCCATCAGTGACCTACCAGAATTGAAGACGAAATAATCCAAGTGTTCAGAACTTAAGTGGATTGTGCATAGTATTTTTTTTCTTTACCTGCGGGGAAGACAGCAGCCTATAAATGGTACACCTGGGGATTTTTTTTTTTTTTTTCACTCAAGGAATGGTGGAATATATGCTTTTGGAGAACTCTGGGCGATTGTCTTAAGATACACAAAGTTGCTTAGCTTGAAATTTTGAGTTGATTTGACGTGTCGGCTGTTGCATCGACTGATTCACTTCTAAAAATCGGCTGCAGTAGTTTCGCCTCAGATATACGAAGATAGTCACTTCCTGTTTATCATGCCTACATTCCCCCTTTCTTCCCATGCCCATTGAATCAGGAACTAGAAAGGGGAAGAGTTGCTTAGCCTCGTAATTAGTGGTGGTAGAGGCATGTTAGAAGCAGTTAGTGGTTAGAGAGATATGTTAGAGGTTGGGTGCGGCTGTGTGGTTGTGGTGGGGAGTTAACGTGCGTGGCCAGCGGCTTTGTCTTCATCGCGGTACTGTTCTTGTGTTTACCTCGCCTTTGTTGCGGTGGAGAGGCGAGTGTTTGTAAATAATTGCTTCTATTATTATTATTATTATTATTATTATTATTATTATTGTAGTAGTAGTAGTATCTTGTTCTTGTCTTATAGTACAGTGTAAACATAAGGATCATCAATATTTTTCAAGTCAATGCTCTTTTCATTTAATTCTTTCTTCTAGTCATTGAAATATCACTTCCTGTTATAATTCTTTCCATTTTTCGTGCTGCTGCTGCTGTTGTTGTTGTTTGTTTGTTGTTATTGTGGGTGGTGGGTGTATTATTGTTGTTGTTATTGTTCCCTGAAGTGGAAGTGTTGTGTGCTGGGGGTGGGTAAAGGGGGAAGTTCCGGGACCTTGCTAAACGCTCTGCCGGAAGTGTGTGTGTGTGTGTGTGTGTGTGTGTGTGTGTGTGTTATATGAGCAAATACGTGTAAAGGTGTGTTTGAATATGTAATAATTTTGTTTGTACGGTATATGTATGCATGTATGTAGATATACACGTATGTATGTTTATGTGTGTGTGTGAGTGTGTGTGTGTGTGTGTGTGTGTGTGTGTATGTATGTGTGAATGTAATCTGAGCAAATGTGTGTTTGAGTATGTAATAACTTTATGTGTATGTTTGTATGTACGGTATGTACAGTATGTATGTATGTATATTTGTATGTATGCATGTTTACGTATGTGTGTGCATGTAGTTCATTGTCCCGTACATAGTCTGCTTCCTTTCTATATTTGACATCCCCCCTCTCTCCCCTCCCCACCCCTCCCCTCCCCACCCCTCCCCTCCCCACCCCTCCCCTCCCTTTCCTCTCAACTCCTCTCTCTTCCTTCCCTCCCTCCTTTTCTTCTCCGATCCCTCCTCCTCTCCTTCCTCCTCTGTCCCTTGGTTCTCTTCCCTCCTCTTCATGTCTTCTCTTCTCTTCTCCTCTCCTCTCCTCTCTTCTCCTCCTCTCCTCTCTTCTCTTCTCCTCCTCTCCTCTCTTCTCTTCTCTTCTCTTCTCCTCTTCTCTCCTCTCTTCTCCTCTCCTCTCTTCTTCTCTCCTCTCTTCTCTTCTCCTCTCCTTTCTTCTCTTCTCTTCTCTTCCCTTCCCTTCCCTTCCCGTCCCTTCCCTTTCCCTCCTCTCCCCCGCCCATGCACCTGCAATATCTTTAATGTAGCACAGAGAGAGAGAGAGAGAGAGAGAGAGAGAGAGAGAGAGAGAGAGAGCAACATACTGTAGATTAATAGATAGATAATTAGATAGACAGATGGGTAACCGCGAGAGAGAGAGAGAGAGAGAGAGAGAGAGAGAGAGAGAGAGGAGACAAGACAAGAAGTACTTAAGCCACTCTCAACCAGCCCTTGTGAGGGAGGAAAGGAGGGAGGGAGGCAGGGAGGGGGAGGGAGGGAGGAAGGTAAGGAGGGAGGGAGGGAGGTAAGGAAGAAGGGAGGGAGGGAGCGAGAGAGACAGGGAGAGAAGGGTGGAGGAAGAGAGGGGGGAGGTAGGGAGAGAAAGAGGGAGGGAGGAAGATTAGATGCATGTGAGAGGATGGGAGGAAGGAGAGTGTGAGTGAGGGAGAGATAGGGAGGCCTCTCTCTCTCTCTCTCTCTCTCCGTACCTTCACTTACACATCGTTAAGTCTTATAGTCGTATGAGAGAGAGAGAGAGATTTATGCTCAAGTAAGGCTCAAACATACATTAGAGTGAACGTCATTGTCTTTCTCCTCCCCATTCTGTGTGTGTGTGTGTGTGTGTGTGTGTGTGTGTGTGTGTGTGTCTCCTCTCTCTCTCTCTCTCTCTCTCATCTTTTCATATCAACACATCTTTAAGTTCGTAGATGAGAGAGAGAGAGAGAGAGAGAGAGAGAGAGAGTTGAAGGAAAGAAGGTAGACAGGTAGATAAATTGAGAGAGAGAGAGAGAGAGAAACAGAAACAGAGAGAGAGAGAGAGAATTATTATCAAAGAAAACACATTAAAGCAAATATCTGGTTCACCTCCATCCCCCCTCCCCCTCCCCCTCCCCTCCCCATGTTGCAGATGTTGAGGTGAGGTAGGTAGGTAGAGTGTAGGTAGGTAGGAAAGGATATTTGTTAGTAGGTAGGAAAATCGATAAAATACGTAAGTAGGTAGGTAGGAAAGGAGATATGTAAGTAGGTAGGTAGGAAAGATATGTAGTTAGGTATGAAGGAAAGGAGATATGTAAGTAGGTAGGTAGGAAAGGAGATATGTAAGTAGGTAGGTAGGAAACGAGATAATTGTGTAAGTAGGTAGGTAGGAAAGGAGATACGTGTGTAGGTAGGTAGGTAGTTAAGGATATATTTGTATTTAGGTGGGTAGGTAGGTTGTGTGTACGTGTGTGTATGTATGTATGTTGATAGGTAGACATGTAGGTAGTTAGGGTTTTGTATATATGTGCTTGATTGTGTGTATGTGTATGTTTGGAAGTATGTATGTATGTAACTAGAAACAGTACGTAGGTAGACAGGGAAGGAGAGAGGTTGGTAGGTAGATGGGGAAGTAGGTAGGTAGGTAGGTATGTAGGTAGGTGAGGTGGTCGGCAGGTAGGTTCATTGGTAGACAGGTATATAAGGTGATAAGGTGCGTTATTAGGTAGGTAGGAAGGTGATAAGATAGGTGTGTTGGTATATACGCCTGTAAGAGATAAGTAGGTAGAACTGTAAGTAGCTGTAGGTAGGTAGGTAAGTATGCATAGTAGTTAAATTTATCCTATGTAGGTAGGTAACTGATGTTGGTAAATAGGTAGGTAGGTAGGTAGTCATATTAGCAGATAAGAGAGATGTAGGTAAACTCGTAAGTAGATGCGTATGTAGCCCTATAAGTAGACATAGGTAAGTAGCTTGAGTAGGTAGGCAGCGCAAGCAACACCTGACAAAAACTTCCACGTTGGCAACATTCGTGGGTGGAAGATGCCAAGTGCCTAATTTTATTTCTATTTATTTTTACGCATTATTTTTTAAATCGCCTAAATGATGCCGTTAAGGTATTTATTGCCGGCTAAATGGAGATAGTGTATTAAATATAAAGGTGATTGGTCAGTTTATTATTGGTATTTTGGTCTTATATTGTTTATTATTTTTATTTTTATTTTATGCAGTTGTATTTTTAGACTATCTTGATCTTTCTTCTCACTATAGTTCTTTCTTTTTCTCGCTACCTCACATTCCTGTTTTTCCAGTCCTTCTCTCTCTCTCTCATTTCTCTCTCTCTCTCTCTCTCTCTCTCCTTCATTCATTCATGCCTTTGTTTCCTGCCTCCTTCCCTCTAATATCTTCTTTACCCTCCATCCCTCCTTCGAAGATGCCCCGTTTATGACAACACCGGATCGGTAACCATAGCAACGGGGTAGCGGTTACTATGGCAACGGGCAGAATGGGCGGCGCGTAGGGCAGGTGGAGGGGCGGGACGAAGGGCAAAGGGCGGGGCTTATAAGGGTAGAGGTTCAGTGCGGGTTAGGCCCTATGAGAGGAAGGGTGTGCGCGCGCCTCCTCCAAGGATTGTGGTAGTCCCGTAATGTTAGTAGGAGGAGCTACGGTGATGTTTGTTGTAGTGTTCGTTGATGTTAGGCGTGTTTGAAGGCCTGAGATAGTGCTGGTGATGTGAAGAAAGTGGAATATTTGACAAGGTTACGCCGTTAGTGGAATTTTGGAGGGAATTCAAAGTGCCAGTATTTGTGATTGAGTTTTAGTACACAAAAATTTAACGAAAACATGAGAGGAAAACGTGCATATAGGAAGTGAAGGAAATTGAAAAGAAAAATGTTCAGATGTGAAGAGAAATGACGTGACCAAATTAATATGAAAAAAGAGGCGTTGAGCGAAGTGATGTGATGTTGTGAGCAATGAAAGGTGCTGTTTATTATTATTATTATTATTATTATTCACGTGTTGCCATTACTAGGAAGAACCTTTATGAATTGGTGTCGTAAGTATGATTTCAAGGTGTTCGTTTTCTTTGAGGAGTAGGAGTAAGGTAAGCACGCGATGCTCTCATTTACCTAGCGCGAGTAAAAACTGTACTTTATAATTATAGGCTCTCGTGTGTGTGTGGGTATGTGTGTGTGTGTAGTAACGTATTTGTGTGTACCTATTTTATTTATGTGTGTGTGTGTGTGTGTGTGTGTGTGTGTGTGTGTGTGGTGACCTTTTTTGTTCGTGTGTGTGTATGTATGCCGTAACGTATTTGTGTGCGTATTTTATTTGTGTGCGTCTGCGTGCGTATGTGTATTTATGAAAGCTTTACGATTCATAGGCTGTTATTGAAAGCTGAATCTCAAGGTGATGATTTTACTTTTTCTTCCTTTCCTCTTCTTCCTCTTCATCTTTCTTCCTCTTCATCTCCTTTCTTCCTCTTCATCGTCTTTCTTCCTCTTCCTCTTTCTTCCTCTTCCTCTTTCTTCCTTTTCATCTTCTTTCTTCCTCTTCATCTTTTCTTCTTCCTTCTGTTCATCATCGTTCTTCTTCCTCTTCCTCTTCTTTCTTCCTTTTCATCTTCTTTCTTCCTCCTCTTCATCTTTCTTCCTCCTGTTTTACCTTCTTTCTTCTTCCTCTTCATCTTCTTTCTTCCTCTTCCTCTTCCTCTTCTTTCTTCCTCTTCCTTTTCTTTCTTCTTCCTCTTCATCATCATCTTTTGAGGGGGCTTAAGTCTGGTACCATTTATAAACATTCTCTTCTCCAGACGATTTTATTCAGCTCACGGGGGGTTTGGGACCTGGGAGGGGGTAAATACAGCCTTCACAACCCCTCCATCATCATATATATTTTTAAAGTGTCCTAAAATCGTCTTAAAGTAGCCAGGAAGTATAATACCAATACATCATCGGTGTGAAAGGGTTGGGTGGTATAATTTGATCGTTTATACATTTTTTTATTTGTTATTGTTATTGTTATTGTGGTTTTGGTTTATTTATGGATTTTTTTTTTATATATGGAATTTTGTTTATGACGCCACACTGTCGGTTCGTAAGACATTTTGAGGCTGAAATATCCCACTGTGAAGAGTTATGAGGTGTGTGTGTGTGTGTGTGTGTGTGTGTGTGTGTGTGTGTGGATTTTGGAGATTGACTAGGAGAATGTAGCTTGTGTAAGTGAGGTGTGTGTGTGTGTGTGTGTGTGTGTGTGTGTGAATTTTGGAGATTGACTAGGAGAGTGTAGCCTGTGTAGGTGTGATGGAGAGGGAGAGGTAGACCTGGGATGCGGTAAAGTATATGAAGGTATGAATTAGAGGGGCAGACTGATAGATAGATAGATGCCCATAAATAGATAGATACCCATAGATAGATTTTGATTGGTGTCATCTGCCCTTCTTCCTGTTGGACGTTTCCGGTAAGTTGAGTGCTTTGTCCGCCAGCCGGGCCGGTTTTGTCAAGGTGTTTATTACTGTTGTGGTATTGTTGTTGGCGCTATTGTGGTGTGGTGTGGTGTGTGGTGGTGTAACGCGGTATTTTTGTGTTATTAAAGGGCTGGTATTACTGGGACTTGTTGAGGTATTGTTATTGTGGTTGTTGTTAGTATTATTATTATTATTGTTATTATTACAGCCATTACTACTATTATTATTACTACTACTGCTAGAACTACTACTTCTGTTACAACCATTACTGGTACAACTACTATCACTGCTACTATACAACCTTTACTACTACTAGAACTACTACCGGTACTTCTTTTACATCCATTACTGCTACAGCTACTAACACTGCTACTACAACGTTTACTACTACAACAACTACTACTACTATTACTACTACTACTACTATTACTACTACTACTACTATTACTACTACTACTACTACTACTACTACTGCACCCATTACTATAACTGCCACAACTACTGCTACTACCAGATTACTACTACTACCACCACTATTAATATTGTCGCTTACGTAACCCTAACGTGGATAGAAGTGAATTACCAAGAGCTCTTTATCTCCGTGTTGCGTAGTGGAGGTGCTGCTGGTAGCGATAGTGGTGCTGAGTGGTTGATGGTGGTAGTTGTAGCAGTGCGAATGTTGGTAGGTGTAATAATGTTGGTAGCTGTGGTGGTGGTGGTGGTGGTGGAAGTGAATGTTGGTAGTTTTGTGGTGGTGGAAGTGAATGTTGGTGATTGTGGTAGTCAATGTTGGTACTTGGGGTAGTGGTGGTAGGAGTACAAATGTTGGTAGTTTGATGGGAGTAAGATTGTTGGTAGGTGTGGTGATGGTAGTGGCAGTGAATGTTGGTAGTTGTGGTGGTGGAAGTGAATGTTGGTCGTTGTGGGGGTGAATGTTGGTAGTGATGGTGGGAGTGATTGTTGGTAGATGTGATAGCGGTGGTGGGAGTGAATATTTGTCGTTGTGCGGTGGAAGTGAATGTTGGTAGTTGTGATAGTGATGGTGGGAGTGAATGTTGGTAGTTGTGGTAGTGATGGGAGTGAATGTTGGTAGTTGTGGTAGTGGTGGTGGAAGTGAATGTTGGTAGTTGTGGTAGTGGTGGTGGGAGTGAATGTTGGTAGTTGTAGTAGTGGTGGTGGTGGGAGTGAATGTTGGTAGTTGTGGGAGTGAATGTTGGTAGTTGTGGTAGTGCTGGTGGAAGTGAATGTTGGTAGTTGTGACAGTGGTGGGAGTGAATGTTGGTAGTTGTGGTAGTGGTGGCTGGGATATAAATGTTGGTAGTAGTGATAGTGGTGGCTGGAATATAAATGTTGGTAGTAGTGGTAGTGGATACTAGAAGCATTAATGGTGGTGGTGGTGGGGGTAGGAATGTTGGTAGTTGTGGCAGTAGGAATATCGGTTGGAATGTTGGTAGTTGTAGCAGGAGTACCGGTTGGAATGTTGGTAGTTGTGGTAGCAGGAGTACCGGTTGGAATGTTGGTAGTTGTGGTAGCAGGAGTACCGGTTGGAATGTTGGTAGTTGTGGTAGCAGGAGTACCGGTTGGAATGTTGGTAGTTGTGGTAGCAGGAGTACCGGTTGGAATGTTGGTAGTTGTGGTAGCAGGAGTACAGGTTCGAATGTTGGTAGTTGTGGTGGTTGGTGGCTGTTGTGTTTACGATTACGTCACTTCCTGTGTACATTCCGGCTTGCCCATACCTACCTCGATGGTGGTAGTTGTGGTAGTTGTAGTGATGGTGGTCGTTTTAGTGATAGTGGTAGTTGTGGCGATGGTGGTAGTTGTGGTAAAGGTGGTTGTTGTGGTGATGGTGGTAGTGTGGTGATGGTGGAAGGTGTAGTGATGGTCGTAGTTGTGGGGAGAGAGAGGGGGGGGAGGGAGGGAGGAAGTGGAGTGATGAAGTGAGGGAGGAAGGGGGGAAGGGAGGGAGGGAAGGTGTCTGGCGTAGAGAAAATGAAGGAGGTATGCGCTCTCTCTCTCTCTCTCTCTCTCTCTCTCTCTCTCTCTCAGCCCTTTGCTTCTTCCTTCCCACTTTTCCCTCAGTTCTCTCTCTCTCTCTCTCTCTCTCTCTCTCTCTCGGAACGCAAAAACGCTAAGAATTTCCGAAGTTCAAGAATTTCTCAGGTATGACGAAGAGAGGGAGAGAGAGAGAGAGAGAGGGAGGGAGAAAATTGCTTATCCAACACTTATGACGGTCATGTCTAAGAGAGAGAGAGAGAGAGAGAGAGGGAATTGCTTATCCAACACTTATGACGGTCATGTATAAGAGAGAGCGAGAGAGAGAGGATAAGGAGAGAAAATTGCTTATCCAACTCGTTATGGTGACGTCATGTCTAGGAGAGAGAGAGAGAGAGAGAGAGAGAGAGTGTAAATTTGCCTGGAAAAGAAACAAGATTAAAGTCAGTTATCAATGGCTCCTGTATCTTTATTTATTTATTTATTTTTTATATTGTTTACTGAGGATTTGAAGGAATATCTGCCCTGCTCTCGGTAGACTGCAGGCTGAAATCCCTCTTTTGTACCACCACGTGAAGGCCTCCCTCTCTAACCCGTCAAGCGATATGTATGCCTATTGTATCGTGCCCCATCGCAAAATACAGCAGGGGTATTGTTGTATTATGGCTGTATTTTGATGACAGGGGGACGCAGGAAGGTGCTCTTTGTATATCCTAGAAAAAAAAACATCATTACCCCATCTTCTATACCCATTTGTCAAGCGAGGTATGAATGGTGTATTGTGGCGCATGTTTTTTCCATCATACTGTATCATCGTGTATTGTGTTTTTCTTTTCTTTTATTTATTTATTTATTTTTTGAGCTGTCGTAATATCACATCGTTTGCGAATCACGTGGGATGTTTGTTCGTGTTTTTTTTAATTCTTGTTGTTGTATGCATTTTGATAACCCAGGCGTATTGTCGTATGCATTTTGATACTCTTGACAAATTGAGGTTCCAGAGTTGTTAAGCATTCTTTGTGTACTCCCAAGCTGTTCCTTAGATATGGATCAAGGTCTCTCTCTCTCTCTCTCTCTCTCTCTCTCTCTCTCTCTCTCTCTCTCTCTCACTCTTATCATCATCATCATCATATCATATCATCCTATCATCCATTTCTTGGTTGCTCTCTCTCTCTCTCTCTCTCTCTCTCTCTCTCTCTCTCTCTCTCTCTCTCTCTCTCGCTGTGTCCTTTGTGCATAGCGTGATACATAGGACTCC
>NC_137025.1:2110000-2120000 GCF_032717465.1 Coenobita brevimanus | reverse complement strand
TAATATATATGTAATTTCAATTTTAATGTCTTTCGTCTTTGAGAGTAAAATGGGAATTCGTTTTAAGTAAATTCTCTCTCTCTTCATTTGTATTTTTTCTGTAGGAGTAAAATGTGTATCTCTCTTTTCTCTCTTCTCTCTCTCTCTCTCTCTCTCTCTCTCTCTCTCTCTCTCTCTCTCTCTCTCTCTCTCACACACACACACACACACACACACACACACACACACACACACACACACACACACACACACACACACACACACACACACGCAAAGAACATAAACAATTACTTGGAGGAAATTCAGCGTCTTAATTCCCTCTTCCTCCACCCCCTCCCCCTCCTTAAGGCGCGTGAAAGACGGGGAAATGAAATGCTTGGGAGGATGTCGGGAAGATTCGTCCCTTGAGAGAGAGGGGGGAGGGAGAAATGTAAGAGAGAGAGAGAGAGAGAGAGACAGACAGAGAGGGAGGGAAGGAGGTAATGGAAGAGAGAGAGGGGAGGAGGAAGAAATGTAAGAGAGAGAGGGGGGGGATGGAAAATAGAGAGAGAGTGGGAGGGAAGGAAGGGAATGGAGAGAGGGATGGGGAGGAGGAAGATGTGTAAGAGAGAGAGAGGGGGGGATGGAAAAGAGAGAGAGAGGGGGGGGAAAGGGGGAAGGGGATGGAAGAGAGGGGGAGGAAGGGAGAGAGGGAGTGGAAAAGAGAGGGAGAGAGAGGGGGAGGGAAGGAGGGAATGGAAGAGAGGAAGGGAGAGGGAAGGAGGGAATGGAAGAGAGGAAGGGAGAGGGGGGAGGAAGGGAGAGAATGGAAAAGAAAGGGAGAGAGAAGGGGTGAGGGAGAGAGAGAGGGAGTGGAAAAGAGAGGAGAGAGAGGGAGGGAGGGAGGAAATGGAAGAGAGAGAGAGAGAGAGAGAGAAAATGGGGAGAGATGAAGTTTAATCGTATTATCATGTAATTTCATTTTTCGTGTTCATCATTTCCCGTAATTTCGTGTTTTTCTTTTTTCCTTCATTTCCTATTTTTCTCTCCTAATTATATGCTCATTCTCTTATTCTTTCTTTTTTTCATGTTCGTATTTGTCTTTCTTGTTCATTTTCTGTTCACTTTCTTACTCCCATGTTCATTTTCTTTGCCCGGCCTCTCGCTCTCTCACACCTGTCATTACCTGTAGTTGTCTCTCTCTCAGCCTGTGTTTTGCCCCCGGGATTCTCTCTCTCTCTCTCTCTCTCTCTCTCTCTCTCTCTCTCTCTCTCTCTCTCTCATCCCGTAGATCAGGGGTAGAAATACGGCAATACTACCGGTCTGCACGCTCTCCATAGCACTTCTTCGTGACTAGCATCATATTCGCGTGTTATTGGACCTGAGTGGGACGATCCTAAGGTAATCCCGGTTGTGCAGCCTGTCCGTAGCACTTCTTCGTGACTAGCATCATATTCAAGTGTTAATATCTTGTTACAGCCCAGCATTGGAGACGGAGAAATGGCGGTTGTAAGCTAAATTAATTCAAACAACAAGCACTCGAATGAAAAAAAAAAAAAAAAAGCGCTGTGCAAAGAGACAGTATTAAAAAAAAGCAAAAAAAACAGTACATTATTCAGTCTAACCCCAAGTGATTTTGTAAGTACCGGTATATGCAGTATAGGACCGAGTACTGATCCACCGAGTAGCTACTGATCCACCGCTAGTTACTAATCCCCAGTCCGACTTAGTGCCATGTATCTGGACTCTGCTTTCGTCCCGTCACCCAGGACTGTATCTGTTTTCCGTCATCGCCGTCCATACTGTGTCCTCTGACCTTCCTGACTAACCTTTCGTGTGGAACTCTGTGGAAAGCATTACTAAAGACAAAATAAACAGTATCAAAAGCCTCATCGCTATCTACCGCCACACACACCTTCGAGAATACCAGTTTGTGAGGCAGGATCGGCGTTGTATAAATCCGTGTTGACTTTGGTTTATGGGATTTCGAGGAGCGGTCTATGTGCCAAAATTGAGTGCAGGCATTTGGACAGGTAAAAATCATTACCGTATATGTATCTTTTGAGAGGGCGAAATGTGCAGCCTTTGTTTCTTTTTTTAATTAAACCTTTGCTAAGCTCAGATAAAAAAAAAATCATTGATAACCACCTGAAATGAAACACAACCCGATCATCATCATAAAATAGCAAGGAATAAATAAATAAAGAAATAACATAAATAATAAATGGTGCCTATAATGAGAGAAGGACATTTGCAGCCTTTGTTTCTTTCCTTAACCCTTTGCTAAGCTCAGATAAAAAAAAAAAAACAAAAATTCATTGATAACCACCTGAAATGAAACGCAACTCCGTCATCGCGGTAAAATAGCCAAACACACACACACACACACACACACACACACACACACACACACACACACACACACACACACACACACACACACACACACACACACACACACACACAAAATGGATCATCTTAAGTCAGCGCTTCTCTTGGTGTCTATAACTCCTTCAAGACATCAGAAGGACCGACCTGGGTGTTTCACGTCATAGTCATCTTTCTGGGAAGGCACACTTGAGGAGGTGGAGGTGTGGTGGAGGTGGTAATGAGGGGGAGAGAGAGGGGGGGTGAGGGGAAGGTGTGTTTGGTGGTGGAAGAGGTGTTAATGTGTGAGATGTGTGTGTGTGTGTGTGTGAGAGAGAGAGAGAGAGGGGTGAGGGGAAGGTGTGTTTGGTGGTGGAAGAGGTGTTAATGTGCGAGATGTGTGTGTGTGTGTGTGTGTGTGTGTGTGTGAGAGAGAGAGAGAGCGAGAGAGAGAGAGAGAGAGAAATGATACGGTATTGCTTGAGAGTAAAATGAGATGTTGATGTGTATGAGAGGATATGATATGAGAGAGAGAGAGATGGGGGGTAAAGGTGTGTTTAGGTGGTGGAAGAAGTGGTAATATGAGAGAGAGAGAGAGAGAGAGAGAGAGAGAGAGAGAGAGAATCATACCTCACTAAACTGTGATCATTCCAACAAAAGGTCAATCGAAGCCTCTCTCTCTCTCTCTCTCTCTCTCTCTCTCTCTCTCTCTAAATGTGAGGTATGGATGTGAAAGAGAATGAGAAGTGTGAGCGAGCAAGAAAGGAGCAAGAGTTGGATGTGTGAATATTAGAGCGAGTGAGATAGTGAGGTAATGGATGAGGTGTGGCTGGTGGAGAGAGAGAGAGAGAGAGAGAGAGAGAGAGTGAGATGTAAAAAGTAGGGTGTGTATGTAACCAAAAGCAAGGGATGGAAGAGAGAGAGAGAGAAAGAGAGAGAGAGAGATGTAAAGGTTGAGTGTGTAACCAAAAGCAAGGGATGGATGATGAGAGAGAGAGAGAGAGAGAGAGAGAAACAAAGCGAGGCAGCACACTTGTCCTCTAAGGGAGAACTTAAAACCACTTGAGAGTGAAGAGGGAGGGAGGGAGGGGAGGCAGGGAGAGAAATAGGAAAGAAGAGAGGAAAAAGGGGAGGGGAGAAGGGGAAAGAGGAAAGAAGGGAGAGGAGGAGGAGGGAGAAATAGGGAAAGAGAGGGAAAGGAAGGAAGGGAGAGAAGTAGGAAAGAAGGGAGGAGAGGGGGGGGAAGAGGAAGGAAGGGAGGAAAAAGAAAAGGAAGGGAGGGAGAAAAGGGAGGCAGGGAGAGAAATAAAAGAAAGGAGGAAAAAGAGGAGGGAAAGAGGGAGGAATGGAAGAGAGGAAGGGAGGGAGAAAAAGAGGAAAGAAGGAAGGGAAGGAGGAAAAGAAAAAGGAAGGGAGAAAGAAAAGAGGAGGGAAGGAGAGAAGTAGGAAGAAAGGAGAAGAGAAATAGGAATGAAGGGAGAAAGAAGAGAGGGTAGGAGGGAGAGACAGAAATAGCAAAGAAGTGAGAAGGGAGAAAAGAAAGAGAAGACAGTGGTGGGAGGGAGGAAGGGAGATAAGGACAGAGAAAGAAGGAAGATGGAGAAAAGAAAGGAGAGAGAGAGAGAAGATGGAGAAAAAAGAAAGAGAGAGAGAACACCTGCTTATGCATTTATTTTTTCCTTTATTCATATATGCACATTTACACACATACACACCCACAAAATTTATATATATGCATTGCCTAATAAGGAAATATTATATTCTATATCCCATTGCAGCCCAGCGTCCAGAGTATTGGTCAGAACTGGGAAATTTCAAATCTTGATAAAATAGGGAACCCCCGGGTGGGGACCTATGAGCTTCCCGATTATGAGCTGATAGGCGGAGGGCGGTACGCTTAGTACCCTCGCAGCGCAATGCCTCGCCTAGCAGCTCTGGGATCCAATGGGTTAGATATATATATATATATATATATATATATATATATATATATATATATATATATATATATACATATATATATATATATATATATATATATATATTTGTATGTATATGTATGTATGTATGTATTGTTATATTATAATTTATATTATATCATATTTTATTATAGAATTTAATTATATTATAATTTAATATTATGATTATATAATTAATACTAGTCCGCACAAATTCAAAATTGGTATGAATTCAGAAGTATACCTGGGTATAATCTAAAGTATATTATCCAGGTATACCCAGGTGTTGATCTCTTACCTGTAATCAAACGTATACCTAGGTGCAATGAAACGTATACCCAGGTGCTGATTTCTTACCTGTAATTAAACGTATACCCAGGTGACAATCTCTCACCTGCCATTGTATCTATTATTTATCTATTTTTTAACATACTATTTTAAAAGCAGTGTTTGGTGGGATCTATAGTGCTTTCATTTTAATTTGGCAAGTTTTTTTTTTTCTTTTTCCTGCTCATTTTCCGTAGCTCAGTTGCAGGAAAAGGTGGTACTATTTCTGTTTTCCATTGCACTTCTTCGTGACTAGCATCGTATTCTGGTATTCGTCTCTTGCTACCGCTCAGTATTCAAGATGGAGAGAGAGAGAGAGAGAGAGAGAGAGAGAGAGAGAGAGAGAGAGAGAGAAGCCTTTAACTAAACCTATTGAGCGTAGTGTGGTAAAGTGTACGGGTTCTCTCTCTCTCTCACACACACACACACACACACACACACACACACACACACACGTTTCTCATTTTATCCACTCTACTTGAACACATTTGAGAGAGAGAGAGAGAGAGAGAGAGAGAGAGAGAGAGAGAGTGATTCACACCAATTGCCTTTTCAACTTTGCTACCACTATTTACCACCACTACCACCATCATATCCACCACAACTACCACTATCATTCCCTAGTGATGGGCATGATGATAGTGTTGTGGTGGTGATTGTGATGGTGGTAGTTGTAGCGATTGTGATGGTGGTTGCGGTAGTTATGATGGTAGTTATGGTCGTAGTGGTGGGTGTGGTAGTGGTGATGATGGTAGTTTTAGATGGTGGTTGATAGTGGTAGTTTTGGTGGTTGTGGTTGTGATCTTGGTTATGGTGGGGGTGATGATGGTTGTGATGGTAAGGATGGTAGCCTGAATGGTAGTGGGAGTTGTAGCTGGGGTAGTTTTAGTTTTGGTAGTTGTAGTGATGGTAGTAGTGGTAGTTGTGGTTGTGGTATTAATAATTGTGGTAGTTGTGGTTGTGGTGGTAGTTGTGGTCATTAATTAGTTTACACTTTTTCGAAACCTTGGTCCTTGTGGGTGCGATAGGGCCTCCTCAACACCTTTTCCTAAGCGAGTTATTTTGCATCCTATACCCTATATCGTATTAACACCGACCTACTTTGCATCACATTGAGGTGTAATGAGGAGAATTAATCGCTACAGAAAGGGTGTTAGGGGATATCCAATTAGGAAACGAAATTAACCAGTAGGAATTCGAATTTGGCTAATCTCGGTTCAAAAATAAATCGCTACGGAAAGGGTGTTAGGGGATATCCAATTATTAAACGAGCCATTGAGATATTAAATTACCCAGTAGGAATTTAAATGGGGCTAATTACGGTTCATTAAGTTTAAATATACGTAATTAAGATGCGGAAGGCCGTTGAAGAATTTGAATAAGGTGATCAGTGTCTCAGGTGGATTGAAATAAAATATGGTGGTGGTGTGTGTGTGTGTGTGTGTGTGTGTGTGTGTGTGTTAGCTTTGGAGAGAGAGAGAGAGAGAGAGAGAGAGTGGTCCTCGTTGAAAAGGGTTAGATAGATAGATAAACAGATAGGTAGATAGATATAATTTTGACACATCGAAGAGTATATGTTTAAGTATCTTTTTAAACAGTAATAATTGTTCCCGTCGTTGTATGCTATCAGTTTACGTCTCTAGGCTGTTGTATTTCTTATAAGGGGCCCTCTCTTTTTATTTATTTATTTACTGCATTGTTTGTGGTAAGGGAAAATATCTCTATCTATCCATAGCCCGACGCCCTAATCCGCAAAGGGTGCCCGAAGACAAAACGCCTCCAAGTCGCTCCGTCACCCACCATTTGACTGCCCTCCCTCCCCCAGCTCACTCCCCCCTCCCTCACATACCCCTCACCTCCATCCTGGGCGAATAGCTGGGTAATATTCTTTGTAACAGTGTTCGTGGTATTAGTCTTTATTATGTCTTTATGGTCAAGTGTTTGGGAAGTGGAATATTATCCGCTTTTTACGTGGCTTTATTTGGCGCGTAAGATTCCCGCCAATTTTTCCCGTGAAGTGCTCTCTCTCTCTCTCTCTCTCTCTCTCTCTCTCTCTCTCTCTTACGCCATCGCTTTATGTGTATACTTTTTCCAGTTGTGAAGTGTTGAATTTGTTTAGCGAAGTGGTGGTAAAGGTGATATTTGGCTGGGAATTCTGTGTGTGTGTGTGTGTGTGTGTGTGTGTGTGTGTGTGTGTGTGTGTTGGTAGCTGTTAACCAAGTATAAGTTTAGGTCAGGGTCAGATAAGAAGATCACCGACGTAATTTTATGACCACTAAAATAATAATAATAATAATAATAAAAATAAAGATTGGTCAGCGTCTTGCGGACATTTTCGTTCCACTTGTATTCAACCGCAAATTTCGTTATGCAAGTGTTTGAGTAGGTGTAGTGATTATAACTTATGTTCCTACCGTACTTACTTACATAATGCATACTTTATCCTATAGCCGAGTGCTTTGTGTTTGGTGGTGAAGAATTAACTCTCAAGCATTCTCTGTTTACGTTTCACATTCCCGCGTCATTTTTATATTATGCATACTTTTCTTATAGCCGAGTGCTTTGTGTTTGGTGGTGAAGAATTAACTCTCAAGCATTCTCTGTTTACGTTTCAAATTCCCGCGTCATTTTCCCCCCGTTTGAATGGCGGCCGCAAGAGGGGGTGTGATACGAGCGCCACTTAAGGGGGTGCCGCGTGAGCCTACCCCGACCCCCCCATGGTGAAATGCAATCCTAATATTTACCGAACGACCACACCAATACAATGACCGGATAAATGGCAGGGGAAAGAGGACAGGTGGCCAGGCTAACACCGTGGAAGGAGGTGGGGTGGAGGGGAGGGGTGGAAAATTTTTTGAATGTTCGCACGTCTGGCAGCGCTGCCGTCAAAGTACCGCTATATGATTCCTGTATTTCAGTTAAGGCCATTATCACCTCTTTCTTAGCGATTTGTTTTAAGGAAGTGCCCTACAACTTCTTCCTTAGTGATTTATTTTAAGGAAACTCCCTAACACCTCTTCCTTAGCGATTTATATTGAAACTCCCGAGCACCTATTCCTCAGCGATTTATATTTAGGAAACTCCTGAGCACCTCTTCCTTAGCGATTTATTTTAAGGAAACTCCCTAGCACCTCTTCCTTTTTTAAGGAAACTCCCTATCACCTCTTCCTTTTTTAAGGAAACTCCCGAGCACCTCTTCCCTAGCGATTTATTTTTGGATGCAGCAGGTTTATATCAATTTGTATGTTATTATTCTGGGTATGGTGGTATTTGAATAGTTTAAATGACACAGAATATAGTAAGGAGCATTAGCCAGAATAAATCGCATAGGAAAAGGTGTTAGGGATATAGGCCCGAATTCTCGCCAGTTAAAGAAGCTCCTTAACATCTTTTCCTAAGCGATTTATTTTGTTTATTACATCAGAATTCCCTCCCCTGTTATGTATACATACATCCTTCCAGTACCGCCTTATTCTGCATAAATAACCTACGAAAGGACATTAATCAGACATACGCCAAAATATATCGCAAAGGAAGAGGTGTTAGGGAGCTTCCTTACGCGACGAGAATACGGGTTTATAGGGGCCGTGTCCAGATCATCGAATACCTGAGGACGGACCGACAAATAAATAAATAAATAAATAATAATCCGTTCGCTTTTTAAATATTCAAATCCACGCGACCTTCTCCATTGGCGCTGTTTTTTTTTATTTTATGTTTAATGGAATAAAGAGAGAGAGAGAGAGAGAGAGAAGGATTGGGAAGGGTAGACTGACTGATAGACGGGAGGAAAAGACAAGTATTGAGAGAGAGAGAGAGAGAGAGAGAGAGAGAGAGAGAGAAATTACATCACCACTGCGAAAGAGAGGGAGGAATGTGATTGGCAGGGCTATGAGGAAAATGCCTCTGATTGGTGGAGGGGGTGGCCTGACCTGAGAGAGAGAGAGAGAGAGAGAGAGGGAAGATACTGAAACTTGTATTGAATAAGTGGGATAGATAAATTGCATAGATAGATATTGATAGATAGAGGCAGACAGAGAGAGCCTTTGTTATAACTGTATTATTGCGGTATAAACTAATGATATTTTTATTTTTATTGTCCTTATTTATTTCGAAGGGACGATTTTGGCTGGGGGTAGGTCTTGGGTTCTTTCTTTTTAAAACAGAATTAATAATGTGACAAGGATAGCAAACGAATAATGCCGTCTGGGCAGTGGATGTAATAGTAACTGCACAACATACTGTGAGGGAAAGGAGAAAATAATAATTGTAGTAATAGTTGTGGTGGTGGTGTTTGTAGTGTAGTAGGAGTAATAGTAATAGTAGTAGCAGTACCGTAGTAGTAGTAATAATAATAATAGTAGTAGTTGTAGTAGAAATAATAATAATAATAATAATAATAATAATAATAATGATAATAATAAAACAAAGAAGTTCGAAGTAAAAGGCAAACAGGAGGAGAAGGAAGGGAGGAAGAAGGAGGAGGAGGAAGAAGAAAAGGAGGAGGGGGAAGGAGGAGGAAGAAGAAAAGGAGGAGGGGGAAGAAGGAGGAGGAGGAGGAGGAGGAAGAAGAAAAGGAGGAGGAGGAAGTGGAAAAAGAAACAGGTTTGACAGTATTCATTCGTGAACGTGTTTAGCGGGAGACTTTAAACTGGTTCTGAGAGAGAGAGAGAGAGAGAGAGAGAGAGAGAGAGAGAAGCAATGGGAAGGGTAGACTGACTGATAGACGGGAGGAAGAGATAAGGCAGATAAATATTGAGAGAGAGAGAGAGAGAGAGAGAGAGAGAGAGAGAGAGAAGGGGGATGATAATTGAGCGTGAAAAATCGTGAGATGGCCCTCTGATAATCTCTCTCTCTCTCTCTCTCTCTCTCTCTCTCTCTCTCTGCGGAAAGGTGAAGGACTGATAATGCTATAGTTGTGTAATATTGTGTAGTTTTAATATGTGTGTGTGTGTGTGTGTGTGTGTGTGTGTGTGTGTGTGTGTGTGTGTGTGAGAGAGAGAGAGAGAGAGAGAATTTATAGCATGAATTCAGTGTATTAATATATCGATAAAGGTCCCTTCTGAGTTTTAATAGCTACAAGGAAACCAGTTAGGCCTTTGTTTCTTTCTTTTCCTTCCCTCCTTCCTTTTTATTTATCTGTATTTTTATTTATTTATTTATTTATATTTTAGTGTCGGGGTATCTTTGGGTAGTGACGATTTTCAGTGTTATCCATTATTATTATTATTATTATTATTATTATTATTATTATTATTATTATTATTATCATCGTTACTACTACTACTACAACTACTGCTACTACTACTACTACTACTACTACCACCACCTAATCACCCTGTCTCCTCCTGCCTCACCCTGCCTCCATG